>NW_023425401.1:70176341-70349529 GCF_014108415.1 Molossus molossus
TAAAAAAGCATTCGACAAAATCTAGCATCCATTTCTGATAAAAACGCTCAGCAATGTGGGAATAGAGGGATCATATCTCGACATAATAAAGGCCATATATGAAAGACCTAGAGCCAACATCATACTCAATGGACAGAAACTAAAAACATTTCCATTAAGAACAGGAACAAGACAGGGATGTCCACTTTCGCCACTGTTATTTAGCATTGTACTGGAAGTCTTAGCCACAGTAATCAGACATGAAGAAAAAATAAAAGGGATCCAAATTGGAAAGGAGGAAGTGAAACTGTCATTATTGGCAGATGACATGATATTGTACATAGAAAACCCTAAAGACTCCATCAAAAATCTATTAGACTTAATAAATGAATTTGGCAAAGTAGCAGGATACAAAATTAACGTGAAGAAATCGACGGCATTCTTGTACATCAATGATGAACTCACAGAAAGAGAAACTGAAAAAACAATCCCATTTATCATCGCTCCAAAAAAATTATGATACCTAGGAATAAACTTAACCAAAGAAGTAAAGGACCTATTTGCAGAAAACTACAGGTCATTGAAAAAAGAAATAGAGGAAGATATAAAAAAGTGGAACCACATACCCTGATCATGGATTGGAAGAATTAACATAATTAAAATGTCCATACTACCCAAAGCAATCTATAGATTCAATGCAATCCCCATCAAAATACCAACGACATATTTCATAGAACTAGAACAAATTCTTCAAAAGTTCATATGGAACCAAAAAAGACCCCGAATAGCCACAGCAATCTTGAAAAAGAAGAACAAAGTAGGTGGGATCACAATACCAGGTATCAGGTTATACTACAAAGCGACTGTAACCAAAACAGCCTGGTACTGGCACAAGAACAGGCATATAGACCAGTGGAACAGAACTGAAAACCCAGAAATGGACCCAAGGCAATACGCTCAATTAATATTTTCCAAAGGTGGCAAGAGCATACAGTGGAGTAAAGACAGCCTCTTTAATAAATGGTGTTGGGAAAATTGGACAGCTACATGCAAAAAAATGAAACTAGACCATCAACTTACACCATACACAAAAATAAACTCAAAATGGATAAAAGACTTAAATGTGACCCGTGAATCCATAAAAATTCTAGAAGAAAATGTAGGCAACAAAATTTCGGACATCATACGGAGCAGACTTTTCAGTGATACATCACCTAAGGCAACAGAAATAAAGGAGAAAATGAACACATGGGACTACATCAAACTAAAAAGTTTCTGCACAGCAAAAGAAACAATCATCAAAATGGAAAGGCAACCCACTGTATGGGAGAACATCATTGCCAATGATGTATCAGATAAGGGGTGAATTTCCAATATATATAGAGTGCTCATACAACTCCACAAAAGGAAGACAAAGAACCCAATTAAAAAATGGGCAGAGGAACTGAATAGACACCTCTCCAAACAGGACATACAAATGGCCAAGAGACATATGAAGAAATGCTCAACATCACTAATCATCAGAGAGATGCAAATTAAAACAACAATGAGGTATCACCTCACACCTGTCAGAATGGCCGCCATCAACAAATCATCAAACAACAAGTGTTGGCGAGGGTGTGGAGAAAAGGGGACTCTAATACACTGCTGGTGGGAATGCAGACTGGTGCAGCCACTATGGAAAACAATATGGTGCTACCTCAAAAAATTAAAAATTGAACTTCCATTTGACCCAGTGATCCCACTGCTGGGAATATACCCTAAGAAGCCTGAAACACCAATCAGGAAGAATATATGTACCCCCATGTTCATAGCAGCACTATTTACAATAGCTAAGATCTGGAAACAGCCCAAGTGTCCACCAGTAGACGAATGGATAAAAAAGCTGTGGTACATATACACAATGGAGTACTACGCAGCGGTAAGAAAGAAAGATCTCTTATCCTTTGAGACGACATGGAGGGACCTGGAAAGTATTATCCTAAGTGAAATAAGCCAAGCAGAAAAAGACAAATACCACATGATCTCACTTATATACGGAATATAATGAACATAACAGTCTGAGGAATACAGTAGACCCAGACACATGGAAGTAGGGCACAGACTGACATCCCTCAGAAGAGGGGATGGGGGGTGGGGGGGTGGGAAGAGATAAACCATAGAACTTATATGCATGTATGCATGACCAATGGACATGCACAACTAAGCCGGGGAAAGGGTGGAGAGGGGGGTGGGGGTGCCAATGGGGTAAAAAGGTAAAATACCTGTAACAAAAAAATAAATAAATAAATAAAATTAAAAAAAAAAAAAAAAGCTGTGGTACATATACACAGTGGAGTACTATGCAGCTGTAAGAAAGAAAGATCTCTTATCCTTTGGGAGGACATGGAGGGACCTGGAAAGTATCATCCTAAGTGAAACAAGCCAAATAGATAAAGACAAGTATTATATGACCTCATTTATTTGTGGACTATAATGAACATAACAGTCTGAAAAACAGGGTAGTCCCAGACATGTGCAAGTAGGGTACACACTGACAATCCCAAGAAGAGGTGGGGTAGATACCACAGAACTTAAATGCATGATGCATAAACAATGGACATAAAGAACAAAGCTGGGGACAGGGTGGGGAGGGATGGGGAGGAGGGTGTCAATGAGAGAAAAAAGAGAAATGTGTACAAAAATAAAATAAAAAAATGGCACTCTCAAATGTAACACCGGTCTCCATTGGAATTGTATTGCTGGAGACTAGCTAAATGGTCCTGACCTGGGCCCAAAGGCTAAGAGGACTGGATTCCATTCTTATGTAGGCCTCTTTTCTAAGGCAACTAAGTAACTCTACTTTTATCATCAATGTATCTTTCTCAATATTTTTCCAATAATAGGTTAATTACCCATAGAAGTAAAATAATTGTGTGTACGATTATAATTGCCCCATGTGTTGGGAGGGATTTGCAGTTTCCAGTACTGTATAGGTATTTGCAGGCATTTTCAGGCATTGCTGTTTGGGAGTGAGTACTGGTAATTGTAGTCATTTGCAGGTATTTGTGAGCCTGGTGAATAATGCTAATTTTGATTTCTGTAATTGCTGTCATGCTGTCTTTAAAATACAATGAGTAAGCCCTGGCCAGAGCCCTGGGTTCAGTTTCCACTAGGGGCACGTAACACACACACACACACACACACACAAAATCCCACGAGCAAGAAGAATCTGGGCTGCTGATCTGAGGGGAGACTATGCCCTCCGCAGCTCGCCACAAGAATAAAGCGTGTTTTTACAATTTGTCGTGTGTCTCTGGTTATCTTGCGGACACATTATAACAGTCCAAGATATCCTATATTCAGGCCTTCTCCAAACTCCACAGTCACCCTGAACTTTGTTCCTTCTATGACATTTTCTCTGCTTCCACCCTTTGACCTCCAAAACCAAGAGAAATCTACCTCTAACCCCTCACCACACTCAGCCTCTTTACTTTTATATCCTATCCTTTCCCTTCCAGCTTTATTCTCAGACATGTTTAGCCTACTGCTGCATTTTTGTGGAGGGGAAAGGGAAATCCAAGACACATGGGAAGGGTGAGATGACTTGGAGCTCAGCATACAGACAGGAAATCTAGTACATAGTATATCTGGAGGTTTATTCAGATCTCAAAATAAAACTAAAACACCATAGCAAATTCTGTCCCTAAGGCCATAAACTCTCAGTGCCCCCAGTCCCCATTAACACTCCTGACTTATAGAAATGAAAAGCTTATCTCGATTTCAAATTAGAAGCTCCTGGGAGAAGCACAGGTTAATAAAATAAATAAAATAAAAAAAAAAAAAAGAAGGGCTGGTTTCAAGCAAAAGGGAGATAACAATTGTATCCATTTCTTATACTGGGACCCTGATGGGTTTGCAAATGAATATTTATTGCTAAATAATATAGTGCTGCTGATTCTGACCTATTCCATTTAATACACCTACTAGTTTCTGGGAACACGGCAACAGGATTGCTGAATGAGTTCTGCTTGGAAACTGTAGAGGAATGTGTTCCTATTGCAGAAAGCCAGGCCACCTTAAAAAGAATTATAGAAAATCAAAACAGGACTTAGAAAAGAAAATAGTGCTGCTCCAAAGGTGTTTCCCCTCCTCCACACTAATAGTCTGGGAGAAGTTGAAATAATCATACAAAGGAAAACCACTAAGGTCCCTATAAATACCTGGGGCTACTTTATATATTATTAACCACACCCAACTAAATTTTCTCGTCTTTGGGAGTAAAGCTTCTGTATAAATGTCAGGATACCTAATCAATGTCTGTTTCTAAATCAGAACCTGTCTACTTCCAACTAAGGAATGCTATGAGACAATAGATATTTTTGCTAATCAAACTTGCCCAAATTCACCTGATAGGGTGACATTTGTTTTAATCAGTGATTCCCACATATGCTTTTCCCAGAAGGGAAACATAAATTTAGACCTAAATGAACTAGATATACTGAACCAAAGGGGAAAATTATGATTTTAAATAAACCTCTCAAGAAGAAACTAATTTAGAGACTTATTGAATGTATGATAGCCTTTTTTTTTTTTCATTATTAACTTCCATGAGAGTTTCAGGAATGGCTTAACAGGGTACCCGCCCTGCTCAAAATGGCCCAAAACAGCCCAGAGACTTGCTGATATGACTCTAACTCTCGATTTGCTAATTATCTGTCTCTCCATACATGGGGAGCAAGTCCACAATGCTTTGAGAGTCTCCATTTTGGGATATATGCTCACCAACGGAGAAATTTGACCTTGAGTTCCCCAAGAAAAAGGCTAGGCATTTGTTACACAGCCTGGCCCCAATATAACGTGGACAATAGAAAGGTTTGGCCAATTAATGGTGTAAGGTGTCTTGCCGAGGAAAAAAGAGAAATGGAGCCACAAAAGTGGGCAAGAAAGTTTTATTGGAGCACTCCCAAGTGAGGTTTGCTGGTCCAGGGGTTCAGGCCAGGAAGGTCACGCTGTTATGTCTGCCCAAGTAAGTTTTATAGGGTAGGTGGAAGAACAAAGAGGGGAGGTATTTGATTGGCTGAGGAGTAACATGGGGTGATTCTGCATCAGCTACATCCAGGTAGGCTGGAAACTTCTGAGTTAGGTTTCAATTTCTCCTAGAGCTACCTCTTTCCCTGAAGTCATGTGACTCCTGGAGCCCGCCAACCTTACAAACAGCACCATTAATTTTAATATTATCTTGTAACTAGACCTGTTTTACCATTTCCAAGGGAAATAAATGGATGTTCCATATATCCAAACCTTTATGATGCTCAGACAACCTTAAGCCGTATGCCAATAAACTAAGAAAATGTATCCAAATGGAAAAAAATATTTCAAAAATGGATAGATTTGCCAGTTCATAGCCAATATTTGGGTGGCAACCTAGTTCCTGAGGTATTGAAAATGACTGTCCTTGTTTTATAAATAAAATTCTTACAAGGCCAGATGTATGGCTCCAGAAACAATTCAAAGCCTATCAAACCCTCCCCTATTCATTTCAAGAGGCCTATAGATAATTGGCTTTATGAAACCAAAGTCCCAGGTCCTTTCAAATGCAAATTCCTGACCTTCAACAAGTGTTCTAGTCTGGTCATTTTTTTAATGCAAATTTCTATAAGGTGATTCTTATCAAAAGGGACCAGATTAATTTCTTTATTTCAGCCATTTTTTCCTAAATTAGTAAATTTTGATAAAAGTTATTAAATATCTAGAAGATAGCAGTGGGCAAGACCAGAGGGAGGGTGAGTGTGTGAGACAGTGAGCTATTGTGTGAGAGAGTGTGAGTGGATATGAAGATAGATGACCAAACCCGAGCAGTGCGGAGACAAGGAGCAGAAGGTTCCTGTGCTGTGGACAAGAACAGTCAGCTACCACAGTAAGCAGCTCTTCAGGGCACTTCTCCCTGTGCCACTGGAAGGTCCCACCATTTTGAAAGATCCCAGGTCTTCCCTGGAAGGAGGCAGTGAGAGTGCCTAGGGCCCAGTAACCTGAGCCCACCAGCATACCTGGCACCATTGGACCAGTGGACACTCTGTGTCAACAAGACCCATGTACAGTAGTGGAGCTCAAAAGAAACCGGTCTCCGAAGCCTCAGACAGCCAGGAGCCCAGCACCTCCCCAACAGTCACAGCCCAATCAGAGTCAAAATATACCCACAGCAACAGAGGCTGGGAAGCAGACATCCATTCCCAGGCAACAGAAGCACAGACAAGTGCTGAGACCCTGATCCCCAAAAACTACAGAAAAAGCTGAGCAGGAGTTGACCCCCAGAGGCAGTACTTTCCAGCTACCAGCAGCAGGAACTGGGGCTCCACAGAGGCCTGAGCAATCTAGTAGGCCGCAAGAGCAGTGGGAAACCTGAGCCCCAGAGAGACTGGTAGAATCCAGCTGCCCACCCCACAGGACCTGCAGGGTGTGGGGGCACAAGAGAGGACTGTGCCACCAACAAGGACTGTGCAATCTAGTTACCCGCAGGACCTGCATGGTGCTGAAGCATCAGAGAGGCCTGTGTGACCCAGCAGGGACTGTGCCATCCAGTTACTTGTGGGTCCTGCGGTGTGCGGGGGCACCAGAGAGGCTGTGCAATGAAGCTGCACACAAGATAGGCACAGAGAATGTAAAAATGGAGGCAGAGTGAATGGAAGCTACACAGATGATCTTCCAGGACCAAACAGAAATTACAACTAAAATATAGACAAATCCTCAGACAAAAAGCAACAGAAAAGCAGCTGGACAGAAAAGCAACAGAAAACCAGGGCCACTGGTAACATCTGTGGAGGCATGAGAGGTTTGCAGGATGGGAGCCCACGGACAGCAGCAGTCTTAGCTGTGAGCAGTGCCCTTGGAGAATAAAGACCAAGCCCAATCCCAGGAAAGAGCTCTAAAATAGCCACAGCCAATGACCTGGGGCTAAGGCAGAGGGAGGGCATACTGGGCTGAAACTCTGTGGGGACAACTGGGATTTGGAGGGCACTCAGTATTTGCTGAGTTGGGGCCACAAAGGATGGTGGCCAGTGTGCTCCTTCCCAGAGCTGTGGGGAAAAACAGCAGCCCCACCTCTGAGATTCAGCATTTCCCAAGTGAGGCAGAAAAATGTAATCTGAGCCTCATTAAAAACCAGCATCTATCAGCCCCTCTGGATCACTAGGGCTACAACACAGGGCACTGAGTAAGTGAGACTACTAGCCTCCAAGAAAAAGCTAGAGGCTAACTGAACCTTTCCTGGGCTTGCAAATCTACCCAAAAAGGTCAGACTTGACAGTGGTGTTTAATGTGGACCCACCCAGGCTCATCCAAACTCAGTAGAAGGAGCCACAAACACCAGAATGCCAACACCCACAGGGAAAATTCTGCAGGCTCAAAAGCCCAATGAGATAACCAAAATGGTGAAACAAAGAAACAAATCCCAAATGAAAGAACAAGAGAACTATATCAAAGTTGAGATAAATGAAATGCAGATAAGCAAATTATCAGAGGTAGAGTTAAGAGCCTTATTCTTGAGGAAACTCAACACAATGAGTAATGACATCAGCACCATGAGTAAAGATATAGAAACATTGAAAACCAAACAATTGGAAATGAAGAATAACATAGCAGAAATAAAGAACACATAGGAAGGACTGACCAGCAGAATAGAGGAAGCCGAGAACCGGATCAGTGAATTAGAAGATAGGGTAGAAAAAATTCAGCCAATAAGAAACCAAAAGAAATTAAAAACAGGAAGATAGCTTAAGAGAACTGTGGGAAAACTGAAAATGTAATAACATTTGCATCATAGGAGTCCCCGAAGAGGAAGAGAATGGGCAAGGGTTAGAAAATTTATTTGTAGAAATAGTGACAGAAAACTTTCTGAAGGAAGAAGGCATTCAAATTCAAAAAGCACAGAGAGCCCCAAGTAAGAAGAACCAAAACAGGCTACACCAAGACACATAGTAATAAAAATGCCAAAAATTAAAGACAAAGAGAGAATCCTAAAAGCAGGAAGAGATAAGCTACAGGTTACCCATGGGGCTCTCAGCTGACTTCTCACAAGAAACACTACAGGCCAGAAAGGAGTGGCATGAAATAATCAAGGTCATGAAAAACAAGGATCTGAATCCAAGACTACTCTATTTAGCAAGGCTATCATTCAAAATAAAAGGTTAAATAAAAATTGTTCTAGACAAAAAAAAAAAAAGGCTAAGGGAATATATTAACCACAAACTAGCACTGCAAGATAGGCTAAAAGGACTGTTGTAATTAGTAGAAGAAATAGGAAGAAAAATAGAACCAAACTAAACAAAAATGGCAATAAATAAGTACATATAAATTATCACCTTAAATTTGAATGGTTTGAATGCTCCAATAAAGAGACACAGAGTAGTTGAATGGATAAGAAATCATGACTCAAGTATATGTTGTTTACAAGAGACCCACCTCACAACAAAAGACTCACAAAGGTTGACAGTGAAGGGATGGAAAAAATCTTTCAAGCTAACAGAAAGGGGGAAAAAAGTTGTTGTAGCAGTACTCATATCTGATAAAATAGATTTCAAAATAAAGGCCATAACTAGCAAAAAGAAGGCCACTACATAATATTGAAAGGATCTAGCCAACAGGAAGATATAACCTTGGTAAACATATATACACACAATATTGGAGCACCAACATATATTAAAAATCTTTTGGAGAACTTCAAAGGAGAAATCAACAGGAATACAATCATAGAAGAGGACTTCAACACCCCACTGACATCACTGGATGGATCATGTAGACAAAAATTAACAAGAAAATGCAGACTCTAAATGAAGCACTATTTTGAATGGATTTAATAGATATCTACAGAGAATTACACCCCAAAACAGCAGAATTCACATTCTTCTCATGTGCAAATGGGACATTTTCAAAATAGACCACATGTTAGGACACAAACTAAGTCTCCACAAGTTCAAGAAGATTGAAGTCATATCAAGCATCTTCTCAGATAACAATGGCATGCAACTAGAAATCAAATGCAACAAGAACATGCAAAGACATTTGAAAACATGGAGGTTAAATAGCATGTTATTAAACAAGGAATGAGTTACCATTGAGATCAAGGAAGAAATTAAAAACTTCCTGGAAACCAATAAAAATGAAGACACAAAAACACAAATCTATGCAGCCAACATCCCTGATAAACATAGATGCAAATATCCTGAACAAAATACTGGCAAATGGAATACAGCAATACATCAAAAAAGTTATTCACCATGACCAAGTGGGTTTCATCCCGGGGATGGAAAGCTGGTACAATATTTGCAAATCATTTTATGTGATACACCACATAAAAAAAAAAAGAAAGATAAAAATAACATGATCATAACAATAAAGCCTGAAAAAGCATTCAACAAAATCCAGCATGCATTTTGATAAAAACGCTCAGCAATCTGGGAAGAGATGGATCATATCTCGTCATAATGAAGGCCATATATGAAAGACCTACAGCCAACAATGATAAAAACTAAAAACATTTTCCTTAAGAATAGAAATAAGACAAGGATGCCCACTTTGACCACTCTTATTTAATATAGTACTGGAGGTCTTAGCCAAAGCAATCAGACAGAAAGAAAAAATAAAAGGGATCCAAATTGGAAAGGAGGAAGTGAAACTGTCATTTGTAGAAGACATAATATTATATGTAGAAAACCCCAAAGATTCCATCAACAATATACTAGACTTAATAAATAAATTTGGCAAAGTATGAGGATACAAAATTAACGTCAAGAAATCTACGGCATTCTTATACACCAATGATGAACTCACAGAAAAAGGAACTAAATAAAACCAATACCATTTACCATTGCAGCAAAAAATAAGATACTTAGGAATAAACTTAAACAAACAAATAAAAGACCTATTTGTAGAAAACTACAGGTCCTTGAAAAAAAAAAATGAGGAAGATATAAAATAATGAAAGCACATACCTTGTTTCTGGATTGGAAGAATGAACAACATTAAAAGGTTTATACTACCCAAAGCAATCTATAGATTCTATGCAATCCCCATCAAAATAACAATGACATACTTCCCAGAACTAGAACAAATACTTCAAAAACTCATATGGAACGAAAAAAGACCTCAAATAGCCACAGCAATCTTGAAAAAGAAGAACAAAGTTGGAGGGATTACATTACAAGATTTCAGGTTATACTACAAAGCCACTGTAATCAAAACAGTCTGGTACTGGCACAAGGACAGGCAGATAGATCAATGGAACAGAATAGAGAACATAGAAATGAGCCCAAGACAATATGTTCAATTAATATTTGACACACTTGGCAAGAGCATACAGTGGAGTAAACACAGCCTCTTTAATAAATGGTGTTGGGAAAATTGGACAGCTACATGGAAAAAAAAAATGAAATTAGACCATCAACTTACACCCTACACAAGAATAAACTCAAAATGGATAATAGACTTAAATGTGAATCATGAATCCATAAATTCTAGAGGAAAATGTAGGCAACAAAATTTCAGACATCATATGCAGTAGAATTTTCACTAATACATCACCTAAGGCAACTGGAACAAAGGAGAAAATGAATACCTGGGATTACATCTAACTCAAAAGCTTCTGCACAGCAAAAGAAAGAACCACCAAAATGTAAAGGCAACCCACTCTATGGGCGAGCATAATTGCCAATGATACATCAGATAAAGGGTTAATTTTCAAAATATATAGAGTGCTCATACAGCTCAACAAAAGGAAGCCAAAGAATCCAATCCTGGCTGGTTTGACCAAGCGGTTATAGCATTGATCTCCAGCCCAGAGAGTCCCGGGTTCGCTTCCTGCTAAGGGTAGGTTTTGCAGTTGCAGTTTGTACCCAGCCCCAGTTGGGGTCATGTGAGTGGCAACCAGTCAATGTGTCTCTCTCACATCAATGTTTCTCTGTCTTCCTCCCTCTCTTCTTCCACTCTATATGAAAACAAATGCAAAAATGTCCTTGAGTGAGGATTAAAAAAAAAGATTAAAAAACAAAATGGGCCGAGGAACTAAATAGACACCTCTCCAAACAGGACATACAAAATGGCTAAGAGACATGGGAAGAAATGCTCAACATCACTAATCATCAGAGAGATGCAAATAAAAACATTAAGGTATCACTTTGCATCTGTCAGAATGGCCGCCATCAAGGAATCATCAAAAACAAGTGTTTGCAAGGTTGTGGAGAAAAGGGGACTCTAGTACACTGCTGGTGGGAATGCAGAATGGTGCAGCCACTATAGGAAACAATATGGTCTTACCCCCAAAAATTAAAAATTGGATTGTCATTTGACCCAGTGATCCCACTTCTAGGAATATACCCTAGAAGCCTGAAACAACAATCAGAAAGAATATATGTACCCCCATGTTCATAGAAGCACTGTTTACAATAGCTAAGTTCTGGAAACAACCCAAAAGTTTAGCAGTAGACAAATGGATAAAAAAGCTGTGGTACATATACACAATGAAGTACTATGAAGCTGTAAGAAAGAAAGATCTCTCATCCTTTGAGAACACATGGAGGGACCTGGAGAGTATTATACTAATTGAAACAAGCCAAGCAGGGAAAGACAAATATCACATGATCTCTCTTTATTGTGGAATATAATGAACCTTACTATCTGAGGAACAGGGTAGTCCCAGAGACGTGGAAGTGGTGTACAGACTGACAATCAGGAGAGGGGTTTGGGGAAGAGATAAACCACAAAACTTATATGCATGTATGCATTAACAATGGACATGGACAACAAAGCTGGGGACAGAGCAGGGAGGGAGGAGGGGAGTATCTGTGGGAGGGAAAGGAGAAACATCTGTAACAAAAGTAAATTAATTGATTCGCAAATTTCATCAGAATGTCTTTGTTCTCTGGGTTTTATAGTTAAAAATCACAGAAACTAAAGGAAAAAAAAACTACATAAAGAAAAACTAAAAGAGAAAAAAATGGCAGCGGAGTGAATGGAAGCTACATAGACCTTCTCCCAGGACCACTCTGGATTTACTAGGAAAATAAAGACAAATTGCCAGGAAGGGGCAACCGAAAGATACCTTGGAGGACCACATATCCAGGGACCCCGACACAATCCTGGTAGGTGTTTGAGGATGCAAGAGGGGGCAGGGAGCCCACAGTCCTCAGCAGCCTGGGCTGGGACCAGTGGACTGGGCTGGGACGAGGGAACTCGGCTGGAAGCTGCTGCCGCCTCTGCTGCTTCCCACTACCGAGGCTGAGTCCTGCGAACTCGGTTGCGTGCTAAGCCCTCGGCTGGTGCCGCATGGATTCGGCTGGGACCAGGGGACTTGGCAGGAAGCGGCTGCCGCCTTGGCTGGGTCCCGCTACTGCGGCTGAGTCCTGTGGCTTCAGCTAAGTGCTATGCCCGCAGATGAGTCCTGCGAACTTGGCTGAGTGCTACGCCCGTGGCTGGTGCCACAGCTGCACCCGCCATTGGCTGGAAGCAGCACCTCGGGTTAAAAGTACCAGTCGGCTCCACGACACAGAATCTGGACAGATGCTAAATTGGCAGCAGGCCCTCACTTTGTGCTCTGGCAGAGGGAAGGCAGACTGGACTGGAACTGTGTGGGGACACTCGGGTTTTGGAGGGTGCTCATTGCTATTGCTGAGTGCAGCCACACAGTACTGTGCTCATCTTACTCCTTCCCAGGGCCCTGGAGAGAGGCCGTGGCCCCTCAATCAGAGATTCAGCACCACCTGGTGGCTATTGAAATGCTAATTGAGACCCATTAAAACCAGCAGCTGCCGCACCCTCATGAAATCATCTTACACTGAGCACCTGAGGGAGTTTTTCAGGCAACTCAGAAACCAAGGTTCTTCAGGAAAGCTAAGACTTAACAGTGGTGTTTAAAGTGGGTCCTCCCTGGCTCATCCATACCCAGGAGAGGGAGCCACAAACAGCAGAACACCAAAACCCACAGGAAAATTGGGCAGACTCCAAAGCCAAAATGGTGAAAAACAGAAACAAAAGTAAATGAAAGAACAAAAGAATTCTACCGAAGATGAAATAAATGAGGTGCAGTTAAGAAAGTTAACAGAACTAGAATTTAGAGCCATGACATCGAGGAAGCTCAACAGCCTTTGTAAGGACATGAGCACCATGAGTAAAGACATGGAAAGGTTGAAAATCAACCAGTTGGAAATTAAAAACCACCAAGAAGAAATGAAGAATGACATATCAGAAATGAAAAAGACAATGGAAGATCTAAAAAGCAAAATAGGGGAAGCTGAGGACCATATCAGTGAATTAGAAAACAGGGCAAAAAAAATCAACCAATCAGAAAACCAAAAGGAAAAAATGATTAAAAAACAGGAAGACAGCTTAAGAGAATTGTGGAACAACTGGAAACGTAATAATATTCGCATCACAGGACTCCCTGAAGAAGAAGAAAATGATCAAGGGATAGAGAATATATTTAAAGAAATAGTGACAGAAAACCTCCCTAATTTGGTGAAGGAAGAAGGCATTCAAGTTCAAGAAACACAGAGAGTCCCAAGTAAGAAGAACACAAACAGGCCCACACCAAGACACATAGTAATCCAACTGCCAAAAATTAACGACAAAGAGAGAATCCTAAAAGCAGGAACAGAGAAGCAACAGGTTACCTACAAAGGAAACCCCATAAGGCTCTCAGCTGACAACACTACAGGCCAGAAGGGAATGGCATGAAGTACTCAAGGTAATGAAAAACAAGGATCTGAATCCAAGACAACTCTACCCAGCATGGCTATCATTTAAAATAGAAGGTCAAATACAGAGCTTCCCAGACCAAAAAAAAAAAAAAAAAAAAAATACATTAGCACAAAACCAGCACTGCAAGAAATGTTAAAAGGACTACTGTAATTAGCAGGAGAAATGGGAAGAAAAATAGAACCACACTAAACAAAATTGGCAATAAATAAATACATATCAATAATCACCTTAAATGTAAATGGATTGAATGCTCCCATAAAAAGACAAAGAGTAGCTGATTGGATAAGAAAGCATGACTCATCTATATGTTGTTTATAAGAGACACACCTCACAACAAAAGACTCACATAGGTTGAAAGTGAAGGGATGGAAAAAAATCTTCTAAGCAAACGGAAATGAAAAAAAGCTGGGGTAGCAATACTCATATCTGATAAAATAGATTTCAGAATGAAGGTCATAACTAGAGACAAAGAAGGCCACTACATAATAATGAAAGGATCTAGCCAACAGGAAAATATAACCTTCAAAAACATATATGCACCCAATATACGAGCACAAAAATATATTAAAAAACTTCTGGAGGACTTCAAAGGAGAAATCGATAGCAGTACAAAAATAGCAGGGGATTTCAGCACCCTGCTGACATCACAGGATAGATCCTCTAGACAAAAAATTAGCAAGGAAGCAGAGACTCTAAATGAAGCACTAGACCAAATGGATTTAATAGATATATACAGAGAACTACACCCCAAAACTACAGAATTCCTATTCTTCTCAACTGCACAAGGGACATTCTCAAAGATAGACTACATGTTAGGACACAAACTAAGTCTCTACAAGTTCAAAAAGACTGAAATCATATCAAGCATCTTCTCAAATCTCAATGGTATGAAATTTGAATTCAATTGCAAGAACATACAAAGACATTTGAACACATGGAAGCTAAAAAGCATGTTATTAAACAATGAATGGGTTACCGAGAAGATCAAGGAAGTAATCAAAAATTTCCTGGAAACCAATGAAAATGAAGACACAACAACACAAAATCTATGGGATGCAGCAAAAGCAGTTCTTAGAGGGAAGTTCATAGCACTACAGGCCTACCTCAAAAAATGAGAAAAATCTCTAATAGAATATCTAACCTCACAACTTGAAAAACTAGAGAGCAAACAAAAAGAAAACCCCAGATCAAATAGAAGAAAGGAAATAGTAAACATCAGAGAAGAAATAAATGGCATAGAGACCGAAAAAACAATTGAAAAGATCAATGAAACAAAGAGCTGGTTTTTCAAAAAGATAAACAAGATTGATGTACGTTTAGCTAGACTCACCAACAAACAAAGATAGAGAACCCAAATAACAAAATCAGAAGATCGTTAACAACTACTATGAACAATTATATGGCAACAAATTCAACAATCTAAGCAAAATAAACACATTTCTAGAAACACAGAGTCTTTCAAAACTGGATCAGGAAGAAGTAGAAAACTTGAACAGACCAATAACAAAAGAAAAAATTGAAGATGTAATCAAGACTCTCCCAACAAACAAAAGCCCAGGCCTGGAAGGCTTCACGGGGGAGATTCACTGAACATTCAAAGAAGAACTAATACCCAGTCTCCTCAAACTATTTCAAAAAATTCAAGAACAAGAAAGACTTCCAAACTTGTTTTATGAAGCAAGCATAATTCTAATTCCAAAACCAGAAAAAGACCCTACAAAGAAAGAAAATGACAGGCCATTATCCCTGATGAACATAGATGCCAAAATCCTGAACAAAATACTAGCAAATCGGTTCCAGCAATACACCAAAAAAATTATGCACCATGACCAAGCGGGATTCATCCCAGGGCTGTAAGGCTAGTACAATATTCGGAAATCAATAAACGTGATACACCACATAAATAAAATGAAGAAATAAAACCACATTATCATATCAATAGATGCCAAAAAAGCCTTCGACAAAATCCAGAACCCATTTTTTAAAAAAACGCTCAGTGATGTGGGAATAGAGGGATCATATCTAGACATAATAAAGGCCATATATGAAAGACCTACAGCCAACATCATACTCCATGGGCAAAAATTAAAAGCAATTCCCTTAAGAACAGAAACAAGGAAAGTATGCCCACTTTCACCACTCTTATTTAACAGAGTCCTTAAAGTCTTAACCAAAGCAATCAGAGAGGAAGAAAAAATAAAAGGGATTCAAATTGGAAAGGAGGAAGTGAAATTGTCATTATTTGCAGATGACATGATATTATACGTAGAAAACACCAAAGACTCCATCAAAAATTTACTAGACTAAATAAATGAATTTGGCAAAGTAGCAGGGTTACAATATTAACATCAAGACATTTATGGCATTGTTAAACACCAATGATGAACTCACAGATAGATAAACTAACAAAAAAATCCCATTTACAATTGTGGCAAAAAAATTAAGATACCTAGGAATAAACATAACCAAAGAAATAAAGGACCTATTCGCAGAAAACAACAGGTCATAGAAAAAAGAAATAGAGGAAGATATAAAAAAGTGGAAGCACATACCCTGTCCATGGATTGGGAGAATTAACATCATTAAAATGTCCATATTACCCAAAACAATCTACAGATTTAATGCAATCCCAATCAAAATACCAACGGCATACTTCACAGAATTAGAACAAGTACTTCAAAATTTCATATGGAACCAAAAAAGACCCCGAATAGCCACAGCAATCTTGAAAATGAAGAACAAAGTTGGAGGGATCACATTACCAGATTTCAGGTTATACTACAAAGCCACTGTAATCAAAGCAGCCTGGTACTGGCACAAGAACAGGCATATAGACCAGTGGAACAGAACAGAGAACCAAGAAATAAACCCAAGGCATTATGCTCAATTAGTATTTGACAAAGGTGGTAAGAGCATACAGTAGAGTAGGGACAGCTTCTTTAATAAATGGTGCTGGGTAAATTGGACAGCTACTTGCAGAAAAATGAAACTAGACCATCAACTTACACTCTACACCAGAATAATCTCAAAATGGATAAAAAACTTACATGTGACTCATGAATCCATAAAAATCCTAGAAGAAACTGTAGGCAACACAATTTCAGACATCATACACAGCAGAATTTTCACTGATACATCACCTAAGGCAATAGAAACCAAGGAGAAAATGAACACATGAGACTACATCAAACTCAAAAACTTCTGCACAGCAAAAGATACAATCATCAAAACGGAAAGGCTACCCACTGTATGGGAGAGCATAATTGCCAGTGATATATCAGATAAGGGGTTAATTTCCAATATATATAGAGTGCTCATACAACTCAACAAAAGGAAGACAAAGAACTCAATTAAAAAATGGGCAGAGGAACTAAATAGACACCTCTCCAAACAGGACATACAAATGGCTAAGAGATACATGAAGAAATGCTCAACATCAGTAATCATCAGAGAGATGCAAATTAAAACAACAATGAGGTATCACCTCACACCTGTCAGAATGGCTGCTATCCACAAATCATCAAGCAAGTGTTGGCGAGGGTGTGGAGAAAAGGGGACTCTAGTACACTGGTGGTGAAAATGCAGACTGGTGCAGCCACTATGGAAAACAATATGGTGTTACCTCAAACAATTAAAAATTGAACTTCCATTTGACCCAGTGATCCCACTTTTCGGAATATACCCTAAGAAGCTTGAAACACCAATCAGAAAGAATATATGTACCCTCATGTTGGTAGCAGCACTATATACAATAGCTAAGATCTGGAAACAGCCCAAGTGTCCATCAGTAGATGAATGGATAAAGAAGCAGTGGTACATATACACAATGTAGTACTATGCAGCTCTAAGAAAGAAAGCCCTCTTATCTTTTGAGAAGACATGGAGGGACCTGGAAAGTATCATCCTAATTGAAACAAGCCAAACAGAGAAAGACAAGTATCATATGATCTCACTTATTGGTAGAATATAATGAACATAACAGTCTGAGGATTGGGGTAGTCCCAGAGTCGTGGAAGTGGGGTACAGACTGACAGTCCCCAGGAAAGTGGGTGGTGGGGGAGAGATAAACCACTGAACTTATATGCATGCATGTATGCATGAACAATGGACATAAACAACAAAGCTGGGGACAGGGTGCGGAGGGCGGGGGAGGAGAAAATCAGTGGGGGGAAAAGGATAAACGTCTGTAACACAAATAAATTAATTAATAAAGATAAATAAATAATAAATAAATAAATAAATAAATAAATAAATAAGAAAAAAAAAAAGAACTGACTCTAATGTCAGTTCCAGGCATCACTGTACTGAAAACCTGTGAGCCATTCAGCACAATATAGTTTCCTATCTACCTGTCCTGTCTATTTTCCAGTCTCTACCTTCTTTTTTTTTTAAATCCTCACCCAAGAATATGCTTATTTTTGTTTGTTTTATTTGTTTGTTTGTCTTTAGAAAGAGGAAGGGAGAGAGAAAAACACTAATGTGAAAGAAACATTAATTAGTTGCCTACTGCAGAAGCTCTGACCCAGGATCAAACCTTCAGTCTGGGTATGTGCCCTGACCAGGACTGAACCTAGAAACATTTGATATACAGGGAGATGCTCCAACCACCTGAATCACCTGTCCAGGGAAGTTTCTCTTCAAGAGCCTTCTCCTTCTACTGCCATTGCCAAATTTTTTTGATTCTTTTTTCTATCTAGCCTATGGTTTTTTATGATCTTAAGGTATTTTCTTTGCTATAAGGTCATTTTGCCATCTCTGTAATCAGATATGTTCCAAGTACTACAGGACTTTTAAAATAATTCTTCCCTGCCCTGGCCGGTTTGGTTCAGCGGTTAGAGCGTCCGCCTGCGGTCCGGAGAGGCCCGGGTTCGGTTTCCGCTGGGGGCATGTACCTCGGTTGCAGTTTGTCCCTGGCCCTGGTTGGTCGTGCGGGTGGCAGTCACTCGATGTGTCCCTTTCACATCGATGTTTCCCTCTCTCTCTCTTCCTCTCTCTCCCTCCCACTCCATCTGTACAATGGAAAAATGTCCTCGGATGAGGATTACAAAAAAAATAAAAAAATAAAAATAAATAATAAAATAAAATAAAATAATTCTTCCCTTACTTTACCTAATATGTGTGTGTGTGTGTGTGTGTGTGTGTGTGTATCTTAGCCACACAAACATTCTTTCCTTCATCTTTATTTTAGACAAGAGGGAAAATAATTCTAAACATATTAGTCCCATAATTATTTTTGAGGTTTATTTAATCTTTTGGTAACAGCAAGAAGTCTGGTTAATATGTGCACAAATAAATTTACATTGGCATGGAACTTTGTCATTTGCTGCCATTATTAGACTTTTCCAAAATATTTATTACAACATGCACTGCTTCCTGAGGAAAATAATTTCCAGTAATGTTTTGTTTTGTTTTGTTTTGAATTAGCTCTTGTAAGTCAAGAACTTAAAGATCTTCTGTGAATCTTTGACAATGAGGTATCAATTCACACCTGCCAGAATGGCTTCCATCAATAAATCAACAAGTGACAAATACTGGCAAGGATGTGGAGAAATAGGAACCCTAGTACCCTGCTGGTGGGAATGCAGACTGGTGCAGCCATGATGGAAAACAGTATGACGTTTCCTAAAATATATTAAAAGTGAAACTGCCATTTGACCCAGTGATGCCACTTCTAGAAATATCATTAGAACTCTGAAACACCAATCAGAAAGAATATTTGCACCCCTACCTTCACAGCAGCACTATTTACAATAGCTAGGATCTGGAAACAGCCCAAGTTGTCCATCAGTAGATGAGTGAATAAAAAAGCTGTGGTAGCAGTGGTTAGAGCGTTGGCCCATGGACCAGAATGATGTGGGTTCGGTTCCGCTAAGGGCGTGTACCTGGTTTGCAGTTTGTCCCCGGCCCTGGTTGGGATAGTGTGAGTGGCAACTAGTCAATGTGTCTCTCTCACATTGATGTTTCTCTCTCTCTCTCTCCCTCCCTTTTTTCCTCTATCTCTATCTGAAGATAAATGCAAAAGTATCCCTGGGTGACAATAAAAAATTGTAAAAAGCTGTGGTATATTTACACAATGGAATACCATGCAGATATAAAAAAGAAGGATCTTGCCCTGGCTGGTTTGGCTCAGTGATTGGAGCATTGGCCTGCAGACCAGAGAGTTCTGGATTCGGTTCCTGCTAGGGGCACATACAAAAAAAAAAAGAAAGAAAGAAAGACCCCTTACCCTTTGAGACAGCATGGAGGGACTTTAAGGTAAGCGAAGTAAACCAGTCAAGGAAAAGCTAGTATCACATGATCTCACTTATATGTGGAATTTAATGGACAAAATAAACAGAAGATCAAAATAGATCCAGAGACATAGAAGCATGTCACATACTGAGGAATCTCAAATAGAAGGGGAGAGGGAGAGCAAGAAGAGATCAACCAAAGAATTAATATGCATATATGTATAACCAATGGAAGCCAACAATAGGGTGGTGCAGGTCTGGTTCGGGGGTGGGAGCACAGTGAAAAGGGGTCAATGGGGAAAATGGAAAGACATCTGTAATACTCTCAACAAGAGGATAATTAAAAAAAACATAAAACTGGAACAATAAAAATAAAAAGATCTGTGAATTTTTGTTTTTGTTTTTGTTTTTTTTTAATTTTTTATTTATTTATTTTTATTAATAAATTTTTGTTACAGATGTTTCTCCTTTTTCCCCCACTGATTTCCCCCTCCCCATCCCTCACTGCCCTTTCCCCAGTTTGCTGTCCATGTCCACTGTTCATGCATACATGCACATAAGTTCTGTGGTTTATCTATTCCCCACCACCCCCCTATTTTGGGGATTGTCAGTCTGTATCCCACTTCGGCGTCTCTGGGACTACCCCCTTCCTCAGACTGTTATGTTCATTATATTCCACAAATAAGTGAGATCATATGAAACTTGTCTTTCTCTGTTTGGATTGTTTCACTTAGGATGATACTTTCCAGGTCCCTCCATGTCTTCTCAAAGGATAAGAGGTCTTTCTTTCTTACCCTGCGTAGTACTCCATTGTGTATATGTACCACAGCTTTTTTATTAATTCGTCTACTGGTGGACACTTGGGCTGTTTCCAGATCTTAGCTATTGTAAATGGTGCTGCTACAAACATGGTGGTACATATATTCTTTCTGATTGTTGTTTTAGGCATCTTAGGGTTTATTCCTAGAAGTGGGATCACTGGGTCAAATGGAAGTTCAATTTTTCATTTTTTGAGGTAAGACCATATTGTTTTATATAGTGGCTGCACCAGTCTGCATTCCCACCAGCAGTGTACTAGAGTTCCCTTTTCTCCACACCCTCGCCAACACTTGTAGTTTGAAGATTTGTTGATGGCGGCCATTCTGACAGGTGTCAGGTGATACCTCACTGTTGTTTTAATTTGCATCTCTCTGATGATTAGTGATGATGAGCATTTCTTCATATGTTTCTTAGACATTTGCATGTCTTTTTTGGAGAGGGGCCTATTTTGTTCCTCTGCCCATTTTTTAATTAGATTCTTTGTCTTCCTTTTGTTGAGTTGTATGAGCACTCTATATGTATTGGAAATTAACCCCTTATCTGATATATCATTGGCAATTATGCTCTCCCATACAGTGGGTAGCCTTTCCGTTTTGATCATTGTATCTTTCGCTGTGCAGAAGCTTTTGAGTTTGATGTAGTCCCATGTATTAATTTTCTCCTCTGTTTCTATTGCCTTAGGTGATGTGTCAGTAAAAATTCTGCTGCGTATGATGTCTGAAATTGTGTTGCCTAGGATTTTTATGGATTCATTAGTCACATTTAAGTCTTTTATCCATTTGGAGTTTATTCTCCTGTAGGGTGTAGGTTTATGGTCTAGTTTTATTTTTCTCCAAGTAGCTGTCCAATTTTCCCAGCACCATTTATTAAAGAGGCTGTCCTTACTCCACTGTATGCTCTTGCCACCTTTGTCAAATATTAATTGAGCATATTTCCTTGGGTCCATTTCTGGGTTCTCTGTTCTGTTCCACTGGTCTATATGCCTATTTTTGTGTCAGTACCAGGCTGTTTTGATTACAGTGGCTTTGTAGTATAACCTGAAATCTGGTATTGTGATCCCTCCAACTTTGTTCTTCCTTTTCAAGATTGCTATGGCTATTCAAGGCCTTTTTTGGTTCTATATGAACTTTTGAAGTACTTGTTCTAATTCTGTGAAGTATGCCATTGGTATTTTGATGGGGATTGCGTTGAATCTATAGATTGCTTTGGATAATATGGACATTTTAATGATGTTAATTCTCCCAATCCATGAACAGGGTATATGCTTTTACTTTTTTATGTCTTCTTCTATTTCTTTTTTCAATGACCTGTTGTTTTCTGCGAATAGGTCATTTATTTCTTTGGTTACGTTTATTCATAGGTATCTTAATTTTTTTGCTGCAAAGGTAAATGGGATTTTTTGCTTAGTTTCTCTCTCTGTGAGTTCATCATAGGTGTATAAGAATGTCTTTGATTTATTGACATTAATTTTGAATCCTGCTACTTTGCCAAATTCATTTATTAAGTCTAGTAAACTTTTGATGGAGTCTTTGGGGTTTTCTATGTATAGTATCACGTCATCTGCAAATAATTTCACTTCCTCCTTTCCAATTTGGATCCCTTTTATTTTTTCTTCCTGTCTGATTGCTATGGCTAAGACTTCCAGTACTACGTTAAAAAGGAATGTCGAAAGTGGGCATCCTTGCCTTGTTTCTGTTCTTAAGGGAAATGATTTTAGTTTTTGCCCATTGAGTATGATGTTGGCTGTAGGTCTTTAATATATGGCCTTTATTATGTTGAGATATGATCCCTCTATTCCCACACTGCTGAGCGTTTTTATCAGAAATGGATGCTGGATTTTGTGGAAGGCTTTTTCAGCATCTATTGATATTATCATGTGGTTTTATTTCTTCATTTTATTTATGTTGTGTATCACATTTATGGATTTGCAAATATTGTAGCAGCCTTGCATCCCTGGGATGAATCCCACTTGGTCATGGTGGATAATTTTTTTGGTGTATTGCTGGAACCGATTTGCTAGTATTTTGTTCAGGATTTTGGCATCTATGTTCATCAGGGATACTGGCTTGTAGTTTCTTTCTTTGTTGTGTCTTTTTCTGGTTTTGAAATTATAATTATGCTGGCTTTATCAAAAGAGATTGGAAGTCTTCCTTCTTTTTGAATTTTTTGAAATAGTTTAAGGAGAATGGGTATTAGTTCTTCTTTGAATGTTCGGTAAAACTTCCCTGTGAAGCCATGCAGGCCTGTGCTTTTGTTTGTTGGGAGAGTCTTGATTACATCTTCAATTTCTTCTGTTGTTATTGGTCTGTTCAAGTTTTCTATCTCTTCCTGATCCAGTTTTGGGAGACTATGTGTTTCTAGAAATTTGTCCATTTCGCTTAGATTGTCGAATTTGTTGCCATATAATTGTTAATAGTAGTTGTTAACAATCTTTTGTATTTTTGTGGTGTCAGTTGTTATTGTTCCTTTTTCATTTCTGTTTTTGTGTATTTGGGTTCTCTCTCTTTGTTTCTTGGTGAGTCTAGCTAAGGGTCCATCAATCTTGTTTGTCTTTTCGAAAAACCAGCTCTTTGTTTTTTTGATTCTTTGAATTGTTTTTTTGGTCTCTATGTCATTTATTTCTGCTCTGATCTTTACGATTTCCTTCCTTCTACTTGCTCTGGGGTTTTATTTTTGTTTGCTCTCTAGTTTTTTAAGTAGTGAGGTTAGATAGTCTAATAGAGATTTTTTCTTCTTTTTTGAGGTAGGCCTGTAGTGCTATGAACTTCCCTCTCAGAACTGCTTTCTCTGCATCCCATAGATTTTGTGTTGTTGTGTGTACATTTTCATTGTTTCCAGGAAGTTTTTGATTTCTTCCTTGATCTCCTCGGTGACCCATTCATTGTTTAATAACATGTTATTTAGCTTCCATGTGTTCAAATGTCTTTGTATGTTCTTCTTGCAGTTGATTTCTAGTTTCATGCCATTGTGATCTGAGAAGATGCTTGATATAATTTCAATCTTCTTGAACTTGTAGAGACTTAGTTTGTGCCCTAACATGTGGTCTTTCTTTGAGAATGTCCCATGTGCACTTGAGAAGAATAGGAATTCTGTAGTTTTGGGGTGTAGTTCTCTGTAGATATCTATTAAATCCATTTGGTCTAGTGCTTCATTTAGAGTCTCTGCTTCCTTGCTAATTTTTTGTCTAGAGGATCTATCCTGCGATGTCAGCGGGGTGTTGACGTCCCCTGCTATGATTATATTGCTATCAATTTCTCCTTTGAAGTCCTCCCGAAGATTTTTAATATATTTTGGTGCTTGTATATTGGGTGCATATATGTTTATCAAGGTTATATCTTCCTGTTGGATAGATCCTTTCAATATTATGTGATGGCCTTCCTTGTCTCTAATTATGACCTTCATTCTGAAATCTATTTTATCAGATATGAGTATTGCTACCCCAGCTTTTTTTTCTTTTCCGTTTGCTTGGAAAATTTTTTTTCCATCCCTTCACTTTCAATCTATGTGAATCTTTTGTTGTGAGATGGGTCTCTTGTAAACAACATGTAGATGAGTCATGCTTTCTTATCCAATCAGCTACTCTGTGTCTCTTTATGGGAGCATTCAGTCCATTTACATTCAAGGTGATTATTGATATGTACTTATTTATTGCCATTTTTGTTTAGTGTGGTTCTTTTTTCTTCCTATTTCTCCTGGTAATTACAGCAGTCCTTTTAACATTTCTTGCAGTGCTGGTTTTGTCCTAATGTATTCCCTTAGCCTTTTTTTTGTCTGGGAAGCTCTTTATTTGGCCTTCTATTTTGAATGATAGCCTTGCTGGGTAGAGTAGTCTTGGATTCAGATCCTTGTTTTTCATGACCTTGATTACTTCATGCATTCCCTTGTTGCCTGTAGTGTTTCTTGTGAGAAGTCAGCTGAGAGCCTTATGGGGTTTCCTTTGTAGGCAACCTGTTGCTTATCTCTTGCTGCTTTTAGGATTCTCTCTTTGCCTTTAATTTTTGGCAGTTTGATTACTATGTGTCTTGGTGTGGAACTGTTTGGGTTCTTCTTACTTGGGGCTCTCTGTGCTTCTTGAACTTGAATGTCTCCTCCCTTCACTAAATTAGGGAAGTTTTCTGTCACTATTTCTTTGAATATATTCTCTAACCCTTGCTTATTTTTTTCTTCTTCAGGGACTCCTATGATGTGAATATTATTCCGTTTCCAGTTGTCCAACAGTTCTCTTAAGCTGTCTTCCTATTTTTTAATCGTTTTTTTCCTTTTGATTTTCTGATTGGTTGATTTTTTCTAGCCTGTCTTCTAATTCACTGATCCGGTCCTCAGCTTCCCCTACTCTGCTTTTTAGACCTTCCAATGCGTTTTTCATTTCTGATATGTCATTCTTCATTTCTTCCTGTTGGTTTTTAATTTCCAACTGGTAGATATTCAACATTTCTATGTCTTTACTCATGGTGCTCATATCCTTACACATGCTGTTGAGCTTCCTCAACATCATGGCTCTAAATTCTAGTTCTGTTAACTTGCTTAACTGCACCTCATTTATCTCATCTTCCGTAGAGGTCTCATGTTCTTTCATTTGGCATTTGTTTCTGTTTTTAAACATTTTGACTATCATAGTGGGCTTTGGAGTCTGCCAAATTTTTACCTGTGGGTGTTGGTGTTCTGCTGTTTGTGGTTCCCTCTCCTGGGTTTGGATGACCCAGGGAGGACCCACTTTAAACACCACCTTCAAGTCTTAGTTTTTCTGGTTAGTGTTGCTAGCCCAGGGAATGTTAGTTATCCTGTAGCTTTGTTTTTTTTTTTTTTTTTTTTTTTGCTTGGAGGCTATTAGAGGTCCCCTGAAGACCCTTGGTTTCTGAGTTGTCTGAAAAACTCCCTCAGGTGCTCAGTGTAAGAGGATTTTCTGAGGTTGGGGCAGCTGCTGGTTGTTAATGGGCCTCAATTAGCATTTCAATGGCCACCAGGTGGGATTGAATCTCTGAGGGTGGGGCCTCCACCTCCCCTCTCCCCAGGGCCTTGGGAAGGAGCAAAATGACCAGTCCTGCGTGGCTGCACTCAGCGAAACTCTTAGCACCCTCCTAAACCCGAGTGTCCCCACATATTTCCATTCTGTCTGCCCTCCCTCTGCTGAAGCCAAAGGTGAGTGGCTGCTGCTAATTTATCCTCTTTCTAGACTCTGTCTCGTAGAGCCACCTGTGTCTTTTAACCTGAGAGCGCTGCTTCCAGCCAAGGGCGGCCACAGCTGTGGCAGCTGCAGTGGGTTTTGCACTCAAGAGAATCCCCAGGACTGAGCCACGGTAGCAGGACACTGCCGGGATGGCAGCACCTTCCTGCAGAGTCCCCTGGTCCCTGCGAGTCTGTGCGGCTCCTTCCAAGGGCTTAGCACCCAGAGTTTGCAGGAGTCAGCCTGGGTAACAGCATCCCACCGAGTCCCCTGGTCGGAGCCAGTCCGTGCCAGCCCGTGCGGCACAAGCCAAGGGCTTAGCAGGCAGCAGAGTTCGCAAGACTCAGGAGGGTCTCAGCGGAGGCTTTAGCAGCAACTTCCCGCCACCGAGTTCCCTGGTCCCAGTGATTCCCTGCGGTATCAGCCAAGGGCTTGAGAGGCAACAGAGTTCGCAGGACTCAGGCGGGGTCTCAGCAGAGGTGGTAGCAGCACCTTCCCGCCACTGAGTTCCCAGGTCCCCGCCCAGGCTCCTGTGGACCATGGGCTCCCGGCCCCCTCTCACGTCCTCGCAAGCCTGACAGGTTTGAGTCGGTGTCCCTGGTTATGTGGTCCTCCAAGGTGTCTTTTGTTTGCCCCTTCCTGAAGATTTGCTTTTATTTTCGTTGTGAATCCAGTTTGGTCCTGGGAGATGGTCTGTGTAGCTCCGTTTATTCCGCCGCCATTTTTTTCTCTCTTCTGTGAATTTTTGAAGGCAGCTCCAAATAAGGTTCTTAGAGATGCCAAAAATTGAATGATTTCTTCAAGCTTCCCCCCCTTGTACCATGCCCAGTGAAGAGATTAATCCACTCTCCACTAATTAAGTCAGTGTGTCTAGGAGCCTTTACTGATTGTGAATTAGAGGTTTTTTACTTACTCTCCTGTGCTGGGAAATCAGCCACAGTAGCTCCAAGTCCTTGTTCTCCCCAGAAGCCAAATAATCCTATGGGTGGAAAATACATGTTCTGACCCAGATGCAGTTTTTTATTTCCTAGTCTCCCCTTCAATGCCAGACTTAGAAAGCATGGAGGCTTGCCATCAGTGTGGAAAATATGACTCAGACTCGACACTTGCTCATTCCAGAGGGCAACATGTTACCTGAATGTAATGCAAACTATAACAGAAATCTGGTTTTTATTATAAGAAGAGTCTGTGTGTAGCTGAAAAGAATCTGACCAGAAAGAAATCAGTCAGTAATCCTATAGGCTCAAGAACCAAATGATCCCATAGCACAGAATATGAATCAGAAAGAGAACTAAGCCCTGTCATAATGTGTTAGAAATCCTTGATTGTGATGAAATCTCAGAACATGTATTATCTTCCTATGTCAGTGTTTCTTCTTTACTGCCAGGCCACTTGGTCCTTTATACTCATGGCAAACACCTAGAAAGCAGGTGAACTTTGTCCTTAGCACTCTTTTAGTTCACTTTTTAGTCCCTACCCTTTTCCCCAGCCACTCACCTTAAAAAACCATGTGCCCCCATAGCCTCTGACAAAGTGTGTATTTTTCAGTCCTTGGTACTGTACCTGGGCTGTGGTGAACAGTAAAATATTTGAGAGATGCTGGAAAGACTAATTATTCTTCTTTGCTTGATACTCAAGAAAGCTATCCTCTATGGCTCTTACTCAGTTCTCAGCTTCAAGAAGAACAAAACTTCACAGAATATTCAGTACTGAATAAGAGTTTAACATGTTACCAGAATTAAGGATAATAACAAAGATGATCCTGTCATTCCAAAAAGGAAACTATAATTGTGACAAGAGTCAAGTATCACAAAATCTTCAAAAAATAAATGTATCAAAATCATTCCTATTTATTGCTAATGGATAGCCCTTGTCTATTCTGTAGCACTTTCTTTACCAAGGCTTTAAATAATAGTAAATAACAAAGTTGTTATTGAAAAACATTTGAAAGAAAAACAACATGATAACAGTCCACTGGGGGACTGAGCATTTTTCTCTAAATAGTGAGCTAGATGGCTTCATTTTATCTTAGATGGTATCCTGGTATCCTCTATGCCAAGAATCCTGTATACTTCGAAGTGGTTTGGAGTCAGTTTTGGCTCTTCACCCATACAACTTGCTGGAGCAACTGAAACGCAAAATTAGGCCTCTCCATTTTCTCACATTTCCACAGAAGTGGCCTGGGGTGGCACTTGAAGCTTCAAAGCTGATCTGGCACCATGCCCCAGCCACATGTAGCTGAGGAACCTTGGCTAACTGCCTTTAATTGAACCCCAGGCTTTGAACATGCTCTTCTCCACCTAGAACACTTTTTCCCTGGCTTATCAAAAGACTAACTGTTATTCATCCTTCAGTTTCCATTTGGTTTTTAGGACTAGGACTTCATCATGACCTTCCACAGTACCTTATCAATTTCTTCTTATGATACCCATTTATAACAATTTGTTTAGGACCTGTGTCTGCCACAAAACTATGGCCATGAAGACCTAGCTCAGTATTAGTATTGGGTAAGACACTTGGCAAACACTTGTTGAAATAATGACACAATAATAATAATAACTCACCCAACCACAACACCTGAAGATGACTATGTCCCACCAGGCTTTATCTGAGGTATAGTCATTGATATAAACTTAAATAGGAAAACCATAACTGAAAGAGTTGATCAAAGAAGAAGGAACAGTATGAAACACTGGTATAAACATAGACTGTAAAGGCAGATCATTATTTTTAACACCCATTCCTCCCTCTTATGAGCTCTATGACCCTAGAAAAAAATTATTAACTGCCCTATGCACATTTCCTTTATTTGTAAAATTAGGATAAAACCTTCTTGATCCCGTAACTCAGTTGGTTAGAGCATCAACCTAATACACCAAGGTTTTGGGTTTAATTCCCAGTTTGGACACATAAAAGAATCAACCAATGAATTAATTCATAAATACGTGGAACAACAAATCAATGTTTTTTTCTCTCTCTCTCCTTTTCTCTCTCTCTCTATGAAATAAAAAAAAAATAAACATTTTAAATGGGGATAAAACTACTAAAATACTAATAGGGCTATTGTGAAGATTATGTGAAGTAATACATTCATATAGAACATAATTAAAACATATTTTGTTGTTATTATCATACAAAACATGGTAGCTACCTTAATCAATGTCATTGCTCTGACATTGTGCCCAGATCTCAATTCTCATCACAGTGGGCCATAAATCTGACTTCTTTGATAATTTACAGACTGGGAACAAGACCAATTTCTGGGGGCTGCTATATTATGAAGTGACATAAGGTGCTAAACTGTTTAGAAAAGGGTTAATCACACATTACACATATGTTTTTTCTACGATTCAAGTCTGGTAAACTTTGCCAAAACACTATTGGTCATGGATACGAAGAAAAAAGAAAACAAGGCAGTAATGTTGGAGTAGGCAGATAGAAAGATATGAGCTGGGAAAAACAGTTGGGGTTTGGAGAGAATATGTGTAAAATGTAACATACTAAAAATAGACAGTTAGAGACAACACACACCCTTTTAGAGAGAACACACCATTTAGAGCCTCTCCAGGATGTGGTCTAACAGGTATTATAACATCTAGGTGAAGGCACCTTACAATTTAAAGATATATATATCTTTATTTTATTATATTTTATATATATATCTTTATTTTATTAAATATATATACATATATACACATATATATATATATATATTTGTTGTTGTTGTTGTTGTTGAGATATGAGGGAGGGAGGGACTTGCTCCTTGCATAGGGGCATTCCAGCCTATACTTGTAATTGAACTTTGACCCATCCAGGGAGTGCATATAAGGGTTGGTCACTTAGCACTACAGGCCCTCACAGCTGATGAGAGAAACGGAGGTACCTAACAGCAGTGGGCATGACCAGTGGTGTCACAGCCTCTGGGAAACCCCTCCACAACCAACACACTTTGAACTACCACAATGACTCCCCTAGAATTTTGCTCATGGTCATGACTTCTTCACACCCACTTTCCTGGTGAATTATTTTGTTACATATGTTTTGTTGTGATTTAGTATGCCTTACCTGTCTGACTGGGCTTCTTGATCTACATTCTCACCTTCCTCTCTGTAGAAATAGCAATTTGATAAATTGTTGCATATGTCATGAAGCTAAAGGTGGACTGAAAATGACAGAACACTGTATGAGTCTTTACCCCAGGGAAGGAATAAGGACATCCCAAGACAATAAAAGATGTTTGGCTTGCAAATTTAGGAAAATCTTTGGAGTCACTCCTGGGTCTAGACTTCCCACCTTTCTTTTGAGTGAATGTGGCCTCCCACATTTCTTTAGACATTTAACATGCATGAGACCACGGAGGCCCAGAGATGAAGGTACAAAAAAAAATAACTCTAAATAAGTGGCAAGTTTATCTTTCCTTGCGTGCCCATACCTACTGGGTTAACTTTCTCTCTAATTATAAAACCTTTTGGGATATGGGGCAGGTCCCTTCATTAAACCAAATGGCTGGATTAACTGTCCTTAAAATTTTTACAGGCCATAGTTACGGCAAAGCAATAGAGTATACAATCAGAAAATACAGTAAGCCCAGTGTTCAGGAATGCGATCTGCAGGGTGAAGTTCAGTTCAGGAAAGTACAAAAATTATGGTGGCAACATCATTAGAGCAATAGAGAAGTCCCCTGCGTAGGGAGGTGAGGTGCGTGGACCATGTTACCACTAGTCATGCTAGTTCGAGGTCCAGGGTGTCTAGGAGATAGGAGTACCCACTGCTCGACACAATATAAAAAGTGCCCTGTCTTAGCAGAGTAAATTCATCCTCTCCCTGACTGGCCATGAAGGAGATCGTAGGTTGTCTTCCCTCAGAATACAGGATCTTGGCTTTTTCTATAAGACAGGTAGTTAGCTAGTTCGAGGTCTGGAGTCCCCAGTATTTTTATCCTCTGTTCTCTTTCAGATGGAAAATACCACCTCTATTCCCCAAGACTAGCTTTTGGAATACATTTTGAAAACTGGGGTAAATTTGACCCCCAAACTCTATATAGAAAGAGTTAATATTTCTCTGCAACACAGCCTGGCCACAATACAAATTAGAGGATTAGGAAACATGGTCTAAAGACAGCAGTCTGAATTACAATACAATTTTATAACTTGATTTATTCTGCTGTTAACAGGGCAAATGGACAGAGGTACCCTATATCTAAGCCTTAATGTCTCTACAAAATGACCCTAGCCTATGGAAAAGTTGCAAAATAGGCCTTGCCATGCTTGCTATAATGACCATGGTCCCAAACACTGCCCCCTCCAAAAGGAAGAAATAGCTCATCAAAAGTTCTTAAGGCAACAGCACCTGCACCAGCCCCAGCTTACACCAGAGAGTCCAGCACCTCCATACCTAGGAATCACACCCAAGGGCAATGGGTCCTCAGAGAGTAATTAGAGAACAAGTTCCCTTTATTATGTAAGATTTAATGACAATCAAGGAAAAGCTAGGAAGCTTCGCAGATGCCCCTGACAAGTTTATTGATGAATGGAGAAAAATCATCCTGATTTTCAGTCTAACCAGGAGAGACATGAATCTACTTCTAGATTAACTCACTCTTGAGAGGAACATGGTCTGCAGAATTGAAAGGGAATATGCTACTGTATAAAATGCTAAAAAATCCAGACTATTCCTTGGGAAATGAAGCTATCCCTTAGGATGATCCAAAGTGGGGCTATAATTATGGAAACTGAATATGGTCTCAGGAACATATGTTACATTGTTTACTTCAGGGACTGAAGAGGGGAAAAACGGTCAATTATAAAAAATTGGCTATTGATTAGGGATCTTGGGAAAATTATATAACCTTTTTAGAAAGGCTAAAAGAGGCAATCATTAAATCATTAAATTAACTGACCTGCATCCCAAAGACCCTCTGTCAGGGTCATAGTGTTAAAGGAAAAATTTATAACCCAATCTGCCTCAGACATAAAGAGAAAGTTATAAAAGTTGGGCATAGGTCTTTCAATCCACTTGCTAATATTTTAACTATACCAACATGGTCTTTTATTTTCAAGACCAAGAGAAGAAAAAAAGAGCTTGGACAAAGGAGGAACATGAGGAGAAAAAACAGGCACAGTTATTAGCTGCATTAAAGGGATAATGTCCAGGGAAGGGAAAACCCTGCCAAGGCTCAGGCCAGAGACAAAAAGGCCCTCCTGGTGCTTGTCACCAATGCAGGAAGGCTGGGCTTTGGAGACCAGAATGTCTACAGAGGGCTCTATCAGACCTAGCAAGCTTTGCCTTCTATGTCACAAGATAAGCCTCTGGAAATGGGACTGTCCTGAGGGCTGGAAAGCTTCTGGGTCAGATTCCCACTCCTTAATGGCCTTGAATTGATGGGGCCCTTAGTCTCTGTCAGTTCCCACTAAAACTAACAACATTACAGGGATGGAGTCAAGGGTAACCCTAGATACCCCAGATATGGCAAATAGGCCTATTAATTTTCTTCTTGATACAGGAGACACTTACTCTGTGCCAACTTCCTACTCTGGAAAGGTTTCCTCACAAGCAAGACAGGTAATGGGAGTAGAGGGAAACCTATTCTCAAAACATTGAACAACTCCTTTAAATTGCCTTTGGGGATGTAACACATTTGTTAATTCATTTCTTATAATACCTGAATACCCTTCCCCCTTGCTGGGGAAAGACATATTAACCAAAATGAGAACTAGTGTAATCTTCTCTGTTCCTGAAAAAACAATAAACCTCCTAATATTAAAATCAACAAATTAAAAGGCTATGAGAAAAACCTAGATGTAGACATAGATCCACAGGCTTAAGAAGCAGGAACAGTGGGTTGAGCTAAATATGACAAACCTGTCATGATTAAATTAAAAGATCCTATAAAATTTTCTCACAAGAAAAAATACCCTATTAACTCTGAGGTAAGAGCAGGCCTACAAGAAATTATATCCAGATACCTTGAATGTGGCCTTTTAATCTCCTGCAATTGTCCCTGTACATTTCTATTCTACCTATAAAAAATAAAAAAAATAAAATAAAAAAAAAAAAGAGGGAAACACTGACTTGTTCAGGACTTAAGAATAATTAATGAGGTAATAGTTTCTATTGACCTTGTAGTTCCAAATCCTTATATTATTCTCAGCAGAATACCATCAAGGACACAATGGTTTTTAACACTGGATTTAAAAGATGCTTCTTCCAGCCCAGCCAGTGTGGCTCAGTGGTTGAGCATTGACCCATGTACCAAGAGGTCGCCAGTTTGATTCCCTGTCAGGGCACATGCCCAGGTTGTGGGCCAGATCGATGATCTCTCTCATCGATGTTTCTTTCTCTCTCTCTCTCCCCCTTCCTCTCTCTCTAAAATCTATAAAGACAAAAATTTTTTTTTTAAGAATAAATAAATAAAATGAAGATGCTTCCTCTGTATTCCATTAGACCCAGCTTGTCAATTTGCTTTTGCCTTTGAATGGACAGATACACAGGGGTTTCAAAAATAACTTCCTTGGGCTGTCCTCCCTCCAGACTTCAGAGATAGATCCCATCTCTTTGGGCAAGACTTGGCAAAGGATTTACAAGATTTATCACTTAAGGGAGGCAGACAAATCTCATGATATGTTAATGACCTTTTAACTTGCTTTCCCACCAAGAATTAGGGCAAAAACACCTAGTGTAGACTCTAAATCTCTTGGCAAAAAAAATATATAAAATTTCTAAAGAAAAGGCATAGCTTCTAAAACAAAAAATAGACTACTTGGGTCTAATATTGACTCCTGAAGAAAGAATCCTATCCCAAAAGAAAATATGTATTATCTAAAATATACCCAATCCCACCACAGCCAGACAATTAAGAGCCTTTGGAGGCTAACAGGATATTATAGGCTTTGGTTCTTGAGATATGGAAAAAAGTCCAAACCCCTGTATAACCATCTACAGGGAGACAGTATAATTTGAGAAAGAAAACAGAAAAGGGCCATACACTGTTGTACTTTCTGGTCTAACAACCATTAAGTTTCTGGGCATTGCCAGTTGAATATATCACACCTGAATAAAGCCATATTCCAATCTGGATGAAGGACAGGCAGTGGAATTAATTACCCTCTGAAATCTGGATGGCCGAACCACTAGAAAATTTAAAACTATTCATTAAAAAAAGGAGTTACCTGTCAAGAAAATTTTACAAAAGATAAGTAATGATTAATAATGAGATTTAAAAACAGCCTCTATTCTAGCTTGTTGCTCTTTTATAGGTTTGTTGTATGGTACTTGACCAATACATGCAGCTTTGTATTTTTCCTTCAGGATGGAATTAGAATTTTCTCAAATATCTGTACAATCATTCTCCTCATTGCTTGTTCACTTATACACCACCAGACAACCCATTTGAGGCTTGTTCTAACCTTTTCTATACTCTGTGTTAATTAATCGCCTCAGGTACAAGACAGCATTAGAATCCTCATCATACAAGCCATGAACCTTGAAAATAAATACAAAACCCTTTTTGTTGGAGTCCTCTAATTTCCACCATCCTTTATTCTAACTACCTTTGTCCCAATCCTATTAGGACTCTTAATAACCCTCTGGACCCCTAATTCTAAACACCCTTGTCTCCTTTACTTCAGATCAAATAAAAGCTTTATGACTTCAAATAATAATGGCTCAAGGATTGCACCCAATTCCAAATGTGCTTCTGACCTACTTAAATCAGCCCATGCAACAACACCCACTAGATCAAGCTACACAATGCTTTAATGCCACTCTAACCCAGCCACTCCCAGAGAACAAGGGATATTAGGCCAACACACCTCCATATCCAAACTCAGCAGGATGCACATCCAGAAGTCAGAACTACATCCTTCAGCTTCCCAGATAAATTTGGCTAATATCTCTTAGTAGGCAGATAGAAATATATTAACTGGGAAAGGGATTGGAGAAAATATGTGTAAGATGTGACAAACCAAAAATGGACAGTGAATGCAGCACACCCCTATATGAGGAGAGATTTAGAGCCTCTCCAGGATGTGGTCTAACCAATGGCACAACACCTACATGAAGGAGTCTCATAGTTTAAAGATATATATTATATTTTATTGAGACACGAGGGAGGGCCTGGCTTGCTCCTTGCATAGGGGCATTTCAGCCTAGGGGTATAAATCTTCTGAACTTCCAAATATTGGGGCATTTGGTTTGGCTTTGGCTGACTAAGTTGCCCACTCAGGTTCTATCTGAGTGTACTTTTTTCCTACAAATAAATCCTTGTCTGCTTTTGCTGCTATTTGTTGTTTCTTATTTGAATTCATTTCTACAAGCAAGACAAGAACTGGGGGCACAGAGTACTGTCTTTGGCTAGAGGCTATCTCTGGAAAGATACTACCTTGACCACCACTGACAGTAATGGTTAAATTTAAATCAGAACTGAACTCACTGGCTTGCCTTGCTGGCCCTTTAGTTGTGGAAACACCTGTGACAAACTGTAGACCTAGGGTAGCAAAGTCATACGAACAATAGAATCAGCCTTGCTACCAGGGTCCAATCTTAATTCTGTAAGCAGTATCATGATATTCCCTGGGATAATTGAAACCACAGTGTTCTGCCTTTGTCAGCTGAATTTAAAAAAAAGTTCTAGGTCAGAGTAAGTTTTCTTGAACCTAAGTAGCCATTGGCTCTTGGCACTGAAGCTGGTAACAGAATCTGGCTGTAAGCCAAGTCTATAAAAGGAGTTATGTGGAATACATGTAGCTGAGCAGCTGCTGGCATTGCAGAATTCTACATAAAATCTCCAAGTCAGTTTGAGGCACAACTAGGAGCTCCCTTTATATCACTTACTGGCAATTTCAGTAAGATTTTTTTAGGAAAATAGAAGATGTCAGGATGACACAGCATATGTTCCAAACCTTCAAGCCCTCATGTCCTTCATTCCTTATTTAATTAAAACAGAGGGATGCAAGTGTGAGAAGGCACACAGAGATAAGCAGGACAGACAAATCTCAAGCAAGCTTAGTAAAGAAAACAGGATTGAAAATTTGTGAAGGAGATGTTGTAGTTGAGTAAAATGGAGAGTAAGGAGCTCATGAATTATGTGGACTAAGCATTTGTTATCTAAATAATAAATAAATAAATAAATAAATAAATAAATACATAAATACATAAATACATAAAAATAAAGGAAGCATAGTTATTTCCTAGATAACTTATCTTGGTCAGTCTAAAGAGGTGGAGGGATATATGAATCTGAGAAATCTCTTTTAATCAACTGTTTCAACCTCTCCCATCATGCATTTTACCAAATCTGCTGTGTCAACATTGCCTTTCTTTTTTGCCTCCCTGCCTGGAGTAGTAAAAATGACTAAAGGGCATGCAGTGGAGGGAAAGAGGAGAGGGAACAGAAGGAACTAAGGCCTTAAACAACTTTAAATTGTATAATCAGGTTCCAGAAACTTGACTTTGTCTGTGTTAAGGAGTTTTACAAAAATAATTCTTATAGTCCAATAATGTTATAGCTGGTAGAGAACTTTAAAAAGATTCTTAAAACCCTACCTATTTAAGGGGGTATATAAGGCCATGTTTATCCCAAAATAGAAAGCTGATAAGAATGGTCTGAAATTAATTTCAGTTGTATAATAATTCATACATCTGACAAGAAGCTTAATATATATTTTAATAAGTGATGGGGAAGTGTTAGAATCAAGAAAAAAAAACATAATTTTTTAAAGAAACTCTGAAAGACAACCCAGAAACAGGCTAGATAATGTTCAGAATATAATTATTTACTGAAAACCTACTGTGCATCATGTGTTTCCACATGCTTTATCTTCTTTAATCTTTATTGTAAGCCCTTCAGACTATACACCAGGGGTACCTGACCAGACTGTAGAGAGAAAGATGGGGGTCAGGGAAGTCTTTCTGGGAAAAATAGGGCCTGTGTTAACTCTAATCAGGAGCAGTGGTTAGCCACATGCCAACAAGAAAGGGACCAGGGCATTAGTGTGAGCAAATACATTAAAGCAAGGAGTGTAGCCAGGTAAGGGGCACGCAAAGGCCACAAGTAGAAGAAAGCAAATCAAGAATCAGGCTGGAGGTATATTACAAAAGGTTGTGTAAGCCATGAACATACGTTGAACCTTTATCTTAAAGGACATGGAGAACCACTAAAGCATTTAAAGGAGGTAGGATGAGAAGTGAAATTGTAGTTTTTGTCTCTAGAAAAATGATTCTGGTCTAGTTTAAAATTCTGCAAGACTGGAGGCAGGGAGATCAGGAACAGGTTTCCAGGGGGAAAAAAAATGATAAAATAAATAAAGAATTTACTCTTTCCAATCTGTCCAGAACATTTCTAAAATATAGGTGATAGTTTGGCCCTGTGATAGTTAGAAAGAGGTTAAAGAAGTGAAATGTTAAATACACAGTGTACAGAAGAAATCAGAGAGAGAGAGAGAGAGAAAGAGAGAGAGAGAGATCATAGAGTTTGAACTCTACAAGCTTTAGAGAATAGAAGATTAAGTTAAGTTGGGTCTAACAGAAACCATCACTACTTCAAACCATAACTACTGCCAGAGGAATCACAGGATGGCAAGACACAAGCAAAGAACCACAGAACACTTCTTTGAAACATCAATATTGTTTTACTTTTTACCCTGGCCCATTGTTATCTAAAGTGCTATTAAACAAGTAGTTATTTGAACTAATAGGAGTCTTTCTTTAGTAGATTGCAGATTGAATAGAAAAGTGAAGACAGATCAATTCCCCAGGACTTGTGTTGAGCAATCCAGAAATTCAACTAGTTAGATAATGCACTATGTATTTGACCAACATTCTTTCTGGTACACACTAAAAAACTGGATCTTAGAGTCAGCAAATGACCACTCCTGAGGTCACAAAAGATGGGGCTGGCATTCAAACCTAGCCTGTGCTCTTACACTACATTACAGTGCCTCCATTAAATAAAAATTCTTGTCAAAATTAATATTCTCTAGATAAGTATTATACAAGTATTTATAAGAGGACTTCATAAACAATTGTTTTTTTAACATTGAAGGACCAGGTCTGTTGAATTGTTTTATCAGATAGTTGTAAACATGCTTCTGATCCACAATAACACTGAAAATCATCTTTGTATTTTGCAACCTCACACTACTATTGAGGACTTTTAACCATTTAGTGAAGCAGCATATTTAGTTTCAATTACAGTCTTCTCTTCCCATTTGGCAGAAACTTATATAAGTGACAGATACCATATAAGACTTTGACATATTATTTTCCTTCCTTTGAATAACACTACCTTATTCTTGGATTAGCTTAAATACATAGGCTTCCTAAGAATCTTATTTTAGGGGTAGGGGTGGCTGTTCCTTCCAATGCAAATGGAAGCATATCAGGCCCTCCTCACAGTCCCTCTAGAGATACCTGGCCATTTTCAAATTGTAGGGCTCCCCATGGCTGTGTAGAGCTCTCTGGTGTAGGTTAACATACATCTATATGCAACAATAAAGGTAGTTAATGACTAGATGCTTTTGTTTTTCAACTATTTATAATCCACAAATAGATCCAATTTTGAGAACATAATCAATAGTTATAGACCATTGTTCTTGGGAGCACATTTAATTACCATAATGTAATATGCATCATCTTTCTGATTGGCTCAACTGACTCAAAAAATAAATTATTTTTAATTTAATTTCTTGGGGTGACATTGGTTTATAAAAGCATACATGTTTCCACTGTACAGCTCAATAAAACATTATCTGTACACTGCATTGTGTACCCATCACCCCAAGCAAAGTTTCTTTCTGTCTCCATTTTCTCCTACTTTTCTCACCTCCACCTACCCACTAACCCCCTTTTCTTCTGACTATTGCCACACTGTTGTCTGTGTCTATGTGTTTATATGCGTGTGTGTGTGTGTGTGTGTCTTTGGCTAAATTCTTTCACCTTCTTTCATCTAGCTCCCTAAACCCCCTCCCCTCTTACAGCTGTCATTCTATGTATCCATGCCTTTGCTTCTATTTTGTTCATCTTAAGAAGATGAGGAATTGTTATGGTCATTGGAATGTGCATATAGCAGTTCAAGTCAATTTCTTTGACAAACATTTATCTAGATATTAAGTTTTCTTTTAAAATTAGTCTTACCTCATGCATCATACATTGCTATACTTTGACTATATGGTAGAATGGGGGAACACAATTTGATTTCTTTTTCTCTATTGATTTTAGAGAGAGACATTCTGATCCCAGAGCAAACTCTGAGCTCTTATGCCATACTGCTTTTCCTTAAGCTGTAGGTCATGCAAAGTATCTAAAAGTTAATTAGCCTACCATTTTTACTTATTTTAATTGCTAGCATTACAATAGCATTATTCTCTATTATTTTTATTATAAATTCAAAATATTTCAGTTCTTTTATTAGTAAAACAGGTTTTTATAAAGTAGCTTGGAATCCAAATTGCCCTCTTTAATACTATTCCTGAAAATATGGTCTGAATTTTAAACAACCAAAATAAAAAAGAGTTTTGAATGATAACATGCTTCCAATTTCTGCTGAAATTATTGATATTGTGTTATGTTATTCTTAGTTGTTTAAAGAAGGATTCTTTTTTTTAACATTTTGAATGCAGTTATATGGAAAGCATGCTAGTTTCTCTGTTATTCTTATTATTAGAAAACCTAGCCTTAGAATATACAATCAAAAGTACTCACCCCAGCCTGGCCAGTGTGGTTCAGTGGATTGAGTGTCGTCCTATGGACCTAGAGGTTGGATTCCCAGCCAGAGCACATGCCTTGGTAGTGGGCTGGTCCCCAGTAGGGGGCGTGCAGGAGGCAGCCGATTGATGTTACACTTGCATGGATGTTTCTCTCTCTCCCTTCCTTGCTTTCTAAAAAAATCAATAAAAACATATAAAAAATATAAAAACATATTTTAAAAAAAAGTACTCACCCTGAGTGTTCACCCCAGTCAGCTGACCTAAGAGTAGGCAAACTCCTGAAGGGAGGAAAATAAACACAAATTTGCAAGTGCAAGGTTAGAAATGCAAAAGACACCCCCCTCCAACACACACACATATACTCACAGTCATCCACTGGTGTTCCTCTTCTCCTCTCTACAAAGGAGGTACTGTTCACTCAGAGCAACATCACAATCACTAGGACTCTAGAAACAGAGGGCCTCAATTTTACCCAAGTTAGTAACTTACTAACTGTGCGGCCTTGATCAACTAATATTTAACATCTCCAAACCTCGTGTTTTTTGTCATTTCTAAAGTATGTCTTATATTAGCTGTTTGTAGCATTGCCATAGGCATTAAGTATATTTTTATATATAATTCATAATATAAATATATTCATTAAATAGCCATTTCTAATCACTTTCCATATCTTTTCTATACTATCTGGATAGGTTGAAGATGTACATCCTACACATAAAGACAATAGAGAGGCTGGTGATTGTCATCAAAGGCCTGACTAGAGAAGGTTGAGGAAAAGGTGAAGGAGAGAGGAGAGTGGGAAGGGGGTTCCCATACATGTGACTGTTAAAAATCCAAGCTTTGACAAGTATGGGATTTCCAATAGTGATGCCTCCTAGATCCATGTTTCATTTATAATTACTGCCCTCGGGATGTGCTGATGGGAAACAAATTAACTTTATTACAGATGGTTTCACTCAGTGTTTTTATTGGCTCCTCATTGACAAGCAGAGGAACATCAGGCCCAGGTGGAGAGGCCAAGTGGTTCAGAAGTGACACTCCCACCTTTTCCCTAAACTATGTCAACCTTAAACAAAGCTTCTTAGTGCTAAAATTTATCCTATACCAATTTTCTCAAAAGTAAATTCAAATTTATTATGTAACATCCGTAACTGCTCCAAAGAATCCATGCTTCCAAATTACATTTAAACATACAATTTAAAAACCACATGCTAATAACACAACTGATGGATATATAAGTTAGGAAAGATTGATACATACTTTTGTGCAAACTAAAGCGTTACTCTATAAGACACTTCAATCAAATTGGGAATTCTTTTCTTCCCTGTGCTTTGCACATCCTCAGTTTGCCCATCAGTAGAATTGAAGAAAATAGAAATAAAAACCATAGAGACTTTTTGCTACCCAGGCAGTCATTCTGCCTACTGAACACAAAGATATAGCTTATAGTAAGTCAACAGTAAAACCTTTAGTTATATTTTATTCAGTCAATATAAATTCTACTTCTATATTAACTTTCATTCTCATGGAATACATTATATTCTGAGATACAACAAAAAATAATAAAAAAACATAAAAAAGGATTTTAAATTTTATTTATTTATTTTTTAATTTATAAATCTCTGGTATTTGACTTGGATACCCTCTTTCAAAAACAAAAACTAATATATTACATCATGTTTCTAATAACATAGATGTGCTAATAGTATTGAAAAATTATTTTTCATTTTATATTGAATATATTGGGGTGACATTTGTTAATCAAATTTTATAGGTTTCATGTATACAATTCTATAATGCATTATCTGCATTTGAATTGTATGTTAAGCACCTTAGGTCAAGTCTCCTTCCATCATCATCTATCTCCATTTACCCACTTCTACTTAACCCCAAACCCCCTTCTCTCTAGCAATCACCTTACTGTTGTCTGTGTCCATGATTCGTGTGTTTTTTTTCTTTGCTTATTCTCTTCACCCTTTTCACCTAGCCTCTAACCTCCTCTCCTCTGAGAGCTGTCAGTCTGTTTTCTGTATCCATGAGTTGGTCTCCACTTTGTTAGTTTATTTTGTTCATTAGTCTCCACATATAAGTGAAATAATATGGTACTTGACTTTCTCTGACTGGCTTATTTCACTTAGCATAATATTTTTCAAGTACAACCATGCTGTGACAAAAGGTAATATTTACTACTTTTTTAAGGCTGAGTAATATTCCATTGTGTAAATGTAGCACAGTTTTTTGTTTGTTTGTTTTGTTTTTGTTTTGTTTTTATGAATTTTTATTTATTTTTTTGTTACAGATATTTTACCTTTTTACCCCATTGGCACACCCACCCCACCTCCACCCCATCCCCGGCTTAGTTGTCCATGTCCATTGGTCATGCATACATGCATATAAGTTCTGTGGTTTATCTCTTCCCACCCCCCCACCCCTCATCCCCTCTTCTGAGGGATGTCAGTCTGTGCCCTACTTCCATGTGTCTGGGTCTACTGTATTCCTCAGACTGTTATGTTCATTATATTTCGTATATAAGTGAGATCATGTGGTATTTGTCTTTTTCTGCTTGGCTACTTTCACTTAGGATAATACTTTCCAGGTCCCTCCATGTCGTCTCAAAGGATAAGAGATCTTTCTTTCTTACCGCTGCATAGTACTCCATGGTGTATATGTACCACTGGTTTTTTATCCATTCGTCTACTGGTGGACACTTGGGCTGTTTCCAGATCTTAGCTATTGTAAATAGTGCTGCTATGAACATGGGGGTACATATATTCTTCCTGATTGGTGTTTCAGGCTTCTTAGGGTATATTCCCAGCAGTGGGATCACTGGGTCAAATGGAAGTTCAATTTTTAATTTTTTGAGGTAGCACCATATTGTTTTCCATAGCGGCTGCACCAGTCTGCATTCCCACCAGCAGTGTGTTAGAGTCCCCTTTTCTCCACACCCTCGCCAACACTTGTTGTTTGATGATTTGTTGATGGCGGCCATTCTGACAGGTGTGAGGTGATACCTCATTGTTGTTTTAATTTGCATCTCTCTGATGATTAGTGATGTTGAGCATTTCTTCATATGTCTCTTGGCCATTTGTATGTCCTGTTTGGAGGGGTGTCTATTCAGCTCCTCTGCCCATTTTTTAATTGGGTTCTTTGTCTTCCTTTTGTGGAGTTGTATGAGCACTCTATATATATTGGAAATTAACCCCTTATCTGATACATCATTGGCAATGATGTTCTCCCATACAGTGGGTTGCCTTTCTATTTTGATGATTGTTTCTTTTGCTGTGCAGAAGCTTTTTAGTTTGATGTAGTCCCATGTGTTCATTTTCTCCTTTATTTCTGTTGCCTTAGGTGATGTATCAGTGAAAATTCTGCTCCGTATGATGTCCGAAATTTTGTTGCCTACATTTTCTTCTAGAATTTTTATGGAGTCACGGGTCACATTTAAGTCTTTTATCCATTTTGAGTTTATTTTTGTGTATGGTGTAAGTTGATGGTCTAGTTTCATTTTTTTGCATGTAGCTGTCCAATTTTCCCAACACCATTTATTAAAGAGGCTGTCTTTACTCCAATGTATGCTCTTGCCACCTTTGTCAAATATTAATTGAGTGTATTGCCTTGGGTCCATTTCTGGGTTTTCAGTTCTGTTCCACTGGTCTATATGCCTGTTCTTGTGCCAGTACCAGGCTGTTTTGGTTACAGTCGCTTTGTAGTATAACTTGATATCTGGTATTGTGATCCCACCTACTTTGTTCTTCTTTTTCAAGATTGCTGTGGCTATTCGGGGTCTTTTTTGGTTCCATATGAACTTTTGAAGTATTTGTTCTAGTTCTATGAAATATATCGTTGGTATTTTGATGGGGATTGCATTGAATCTATAGATTGCTTTGGGTAGTATGGACATTTTAATTATGTTAATTCTTCCAATCTATGAACAGGGTATGTGCTTCCACTTTTTTATATCTTCCTCTATTTCTTTTTTCAATGATCTGTAGTTTTCTGCAAATAGGTCCTTTACTTCTTTGGTTAAGTTTATTCCTAGGTATCGTAATTTTTTTTGCGCGATGGTAAATGGGATTGTTTTTCAGTTTCTCTTTCTGTGAGTTCATCATTGATGTACAAGAATGCCGTCGATTTCTTGACGTTAATTTTGTATCCTGCTACTTTGCCAAATTCATTTATTAAGTCTAATAGATTTTTGATGGAGTCTTTAGGGTTTTCTATGTACAATATCATGTCATCTGCAAATAATGACAGTTTCACTTCCTCCTTTCCAATTTGGATCCCTTTTATTTTTTCTTCATGTCTGATTGCTGTGGCTAAGACTTCCAGTACAATGTTAAATAAGAGTGGCGAAAGTGGACATCCCTATCTTGTTCCTGTTCTTAATGGAAATGTTTTTAGTTTCTGTCCATTGAGTATGATGTTGGCTGTAGGTCTTTCATATATGGCCTTTATTATGTCGAGATATGATCCCTCTATTCCTACATTGCTGAGCGTTTTTATCAGAAATGGATGCTGGATTTTGTCAAATGCTTTTTCAGCATCTATTGATATGATCATGTGGTTTTTATTCTTCATTTTGTTGATGTGGTGTATCACGTTTATTGATTTGCGAATATTGTACCAGCCTTGCATCCCTGGAATGAATCCCACTTGGTCATGGTGAATAATTTTTTTGATGTACTTCTGGATCCGATTTGCTAATATTTTGTTCAGAATTTTGGCGTCTATGTTCATCAGGGATATTGGCCTGTAGTTTTCTTTCTTCGTAGTGTCTTTTTCTGGTTTTTGAATTAGAATTATGCTGGCCTCATAGAACGTGTTTGGAAGTCTTCCTTCTTCTTGAATTTTTTGAAATAGTTTGAGGAGAATGGGTGTTAGTTCTTTTTTGAATGTTCGGTAAAACTCCCCCGTGAAACCATCTGGGCCTGGGCTTTTGTTTGCTGGGAGAGTCTTGATTACCTCTTCAATTTCCTTGGTTGTTATTGGTCTGTTCAAGTTTTCTATCTCTTCCGGAAATAGTTTTGGGAGAATGTGTGTTTCTAGAAATTTGTCCATTTCGCTTAGATTTTCGAATTTGTTGCCATATAGTTGTTCATAGTAGTTGTTAACGATCTTTTGTATTTCGTGGTGTTGGTTGTTACTTCTCCTCTTTCATTTCTGATTTTGTGTATTTGGGTTCTCTCTCTTTGTTTCTTGGTGAGTCTAGCTAAGGGTCCGTCAATCTTGTTTATCTTTTCGAAAAACCAGCTCTTTGTTTCATTGATCCTTTGAATTGTTTTTTTGGTCTCTATGTCATTTATTTCTGCTCTGATCTTTACTATTTCCTTCCTTCTACTTGCTCTGGGGTTTTCTTTTTGTTTGCTTTCTAATTTTTTAAGTTGTGAGGTTAGACAGCCAATTAGAAATTTTTCTTGTTTTTTGAGGTAGGCCTGTAGTGCTATGAACTTCCCTCTCAGAACTACTTTCGCTGCATCCCATAGATTTTGTGTTGTTGTGTGTTCATTTTCATTGGTTTCCAGGAAGTTTTTAATTTCTTCCTTGATCTCGTCAGTGACCCATCCATTGTTTAATAACATGCTATTTAACCTCCATGTGTTGAAATGTCTTTGCATGTTCTTCTTGCAATTGATTTCTAGTTTCATGCCTTTGTGATCTGAGAAGATGCTTGATATGATTTCAATCTTCTTGAACTTGTAGAGATTTAATTTGTGTCCTATCATGTGGTCTATCTTTGAGAATGACCCATGTGCACTTGAGAAGAATGTGTATTCTGTAGTTTTGGGGTGTAATTCTCTGTAGATATCTATTAAATCCATTTGCTCTAGTGCTTCATTTAGAGTCTCTGTTTCCTTGCTAATTTTTTGCCTAGAGGATCTATCCAGTGCTGTCAACGGGGTGTTGAAGTCCCCTGCTATGATTGTATTGTTGTCGATTTCTCCTTGGAAGTCCTCCAGAAGATTTTTAATATATTTTGGTGCTCCTATATTGGGTGCATATATGTTTATCAAGGTTATATCTTCCTGTTGGATAGATCCTTTCAATATTATGTAGTGGCCGTCTTTGTCTCTAGTTATGGTCTTCATTTTGAAATCTATTTTATCAGATATGAGAATTGCTACCCCAGGTTTTTTTTGCTTTCCATTTGCTTGGAAATTTTTTTTCCATCCCTTCACTTTCAACCTATGTGAGTATTTTGTTGAGAGGTGGGTCTCTTGTAAACAACATATAGATGAGTCATGCTTTCTTATCCAATCAGCTACTCTGTGTCTCTTTATGGGAGCATTCAATCCATTAACCTTTAAGGTAATTATTGAAATGTACTTATTTATTGCCATTTTTGTTTAGTGTGGTTCTATTTTTCTTCCCATTTCTACTGCTAATTACAGCAGTCCTTTTAACATTTCTTGCAGTGCTGGTTTGGTGCTAATGTATTCCCTTAGCCTTTTTTTGTCTGGGAAGCTCTTTATTTGACCTTCTATTTTGAATGATAGCCTTGCTGGGTAGAGTAGTCTTGGATTCAGATTCTTGTTTTTCATGACTTTGATTACTTCATGCCATTCTCTTCTGGCCTGTAGTGTTTCTTGTGAGAAGTCAGCTGAGAGGCTTATGGGGTTCCCTTTGTAGGTAATCTGTTCCTTATCTCTTGCTGCTTTTAGGATTCTCTCTTTGTCTTTAATTTGTGGCATTTTAATTACTATGTGTCTTGGTTTGGGCCTGTTTGGGTTCTTCTTACTTGGGACTCTCTGTGCTTCTTGAACTTGAATGCCTTCTTCCTTCACCAAATTAGGGAAGTTTTCTCTCACTATTTTTTTGAATATATTCTCTATCCCTTGCTCATTTTATTCTTCTTCGGGGACTCCTGTGATGCGAATATTATTACGTTTCCAGTTGTCCCATAGTTCTCTTAAGCTGTCTTCCTGTTTTTTAATAGTTTTTTCCTTTTGTTTTTCTGATTGGTTGATTTTTTCTACCCTGTCATCTAATTCACTGATCCGGTCCTCAGCTTCCCCTACTCTGCTTTTTAAACCTTCCAATGTGTTTTTCATTTCGGATATGTCATTTTTTATCTCTTCTTGTTGGTTTTTAATTTCCAATTGGCTTATTTTCAGTGTCTCTATGTCCTTACTCATGCTGTTCAGCTTCCTCAAGATCATGGCTCTGAATTCTAGCTCTGTTAACATGCCTAATTGCTCTGCATTGATCTCATCTTCGGTGGAGGTGTCTTGCTCTTTCATTTGGCTTCTGTTTCTGTGTTTCACCATTTTGGCTATCACTGTGGGCTTTGGAGCCTGTCAAGTTCTCCCTGTGGGTGTTGGTGTTCTCTGTTTGTGGCTCCCTCTCCTGGGTTTAGATGAGCGAGGGAGGACCCACGTTGAACACCACTGTCAAGTCTTCCTTTCCTGGTTAAAGTTGCCAGCCCAGGAAACGTACTGTTATCCTCTAGCTTTTTGCCTGGAGGCTAGCAGTCTAGGTTACTTGATGCGTTTTGGGTTGCCAGTTGGTTGAAAAACTCCCTCTGCTGCTCAGCCAAGGGGCTTTCACAAGGGTGGGGCAGATGCTGGTTGTTAGTGAGCCTCAATTAGCACTTCAATGGCCCACAGGGTGGGGTTGGATCTCCGAGGGAGGGGCTCCTGCCTCTCCTCAGAGCCCTGGGAAGGAGCAATACGGCCACCGTCCTGAGTGGCTGCACTCAGCCAAAGCTCTGAGCGCCCTCCAAACCCCGAGTGTCCGGACTCAGTTCCAGTCCAGTCCGCCCTCCCTCTGCCGGAGCCCAAGGTGAGTGGCTGTGGCTGTTTCAGCCTCTGTCCCGCTCTGCGCTGTGGGGCCGCCTGGGAGTATAACCCGAGGGTGCCGCTCCCAGCTGAGGCCGCTGCCGAGCTGCCGACCTGGGCTCCCAGCCCCGTCTCGCGCCTTCGCAAGCCTACCGGGATCGAGTCGGTGTCCCTGGTATGGTCCTCGCAAGCTGCTTTTCTTTTGGTTTTTCCTGTCGATTTGTCTGTGTTATAGTTGTAATTCCAGTTTGGTTCTGGGAGAAGGTCTGTGTAGCTCCGTTCACTCCGCCGCCATTTTTCTGTACCACAGTTTTTGTATCCACTCATTTACTGATGGGAATCGGGCTGTTTCTAGATCTTGGCTATTGTAAATAATGCTGCTATTAACATAAGGGTGCATATATTCTTTTGAATTAGTGTCTTGAATTTTTTTTATATATATTCCCAGAAGTGGAATTGCTGAGTAATAAGGCAGATCCACTTTTAATTATTTTGAGGTAATTTTATACTACTTTCCACAGTTGCTGCACCAATCTGCATTCCCACCAACAGTGCATGAGTGTTCCCTTTACTCCACACTCTGGCCAACACTTGTTTGTTACTTTATTGATGATAGCCATTCTGACAGAAGTGAGCTAATAGCTAATTGTAGTTTTAATTTGCTTTTTTCTGATGATTAAGGACTTTGAGCATACTTTCATATGTCTATTGGCCATCTATATGTCCTCTTTAGAGAAGTGTCTATTTAGGTCCTTTGCCTATTTATTTTTAATCAACTGTTTGTTTTCTTGGTATTGAATTTTATAAAGCCCTTATACATTTTGAATATTTAGCTATTATGAGATGTATCAACAAATATATTCTCTCATTCAGTGGGTTGCCTTTACATTTTGTTGATGGTTTCCTTTACTCTGCAAATACTTTTTAGTTTAATGTAGTTCCATTTGTATATTTTTTCCTGTTTTCCTTGCCTGAGGCAATATATCATAAAAATGTTGCTATGAGAAATGTCTGAGATTTTACTGCCTATGTTTTATTCTAGGATTTTTATGACATCAAGCCTTATATTTAGATTTCTAATTCATTTTGAGTCAATTCTTTTATATAGTGTAAGAAGGTTGTCTAATTTTACTTCTTTGTATGTATCTGTCCAATTTTCACAACACCATTTATTGAATAGACTATCTTTATCCCATTGCATGTTTTTGCCTCCTTTGTCAAATATTGACTATGTGGTTGTGGCTTTATTTCTGGGCTCTCCATTCTATTCTATTGATTTATATGTCTGTTTTTATGCCAGTACCATGCTGTTTTGATTACTATGGCCTTGTAGTATAGTTTGGTATTTTCACACCCTGTTCTTTTTTCTCAAAATTTTTGTGGCTATTTGGGGTAATTTCTTGTTCCACATAATTTTTGTAATGTTTGTTCTCGTTCTGTGAAATACACCATTGGTATCTTGATAGGAATTGTGTTGAATCTATAGATTCTTTAGGGTAGTATATTTTATTTTTTATTTATTTTTATTGAAAGTTTTTACTGTTGACAGTATTGTAGCTGCACACATAATTACTCTTTTAGATACTCTTCACACACCATGGCCACCCCTGCCTTGGTCTTAACCAAAATATTGTCTTTGTCCCTGGGGAATGTATACATATTCTTTAGCTACTCCTTTCGTCTTCTTTATCCAGTCAGCCCCACCACCCTCGTCTTTAGCGCTGGCCAATCTGTTCAATGTATCCATGCATCCAGTTCCATTTAATTCATCAGTTTATTTTGTTCATTAGACTCTACATATTAGTGAAATCATACAATATTTGTCTTTCTCTGACTGGCTTATATCATTTAGCTTAGTATTCTCAAGGTCCATTCTGTTTGTTGCAAAGGGTAAGAGTTATTCCTTTTACACACTGCCATAGTATTCCATTGCATAAATATGCCATTGCTTTTTATCCTCTCATCTGCTGATGGGCACTTGGGCTGTTTCCAGATTTGGTTATTGTAAATAATGCTGCTATAAACATGGAGATGCATATATTATTATTTTTTCCAAATGTTATTAATTTATTTTTGTTTCAGATGTTTCTCCTTTTCCCCCTTGACACTCTCTTTATAATCCTACCCCCCACACCCCCAGAGTATTGTTGTCCACTGGTTATGCATATATGCATTTAATTTCTTTGGTTCATCTCATTCATCCCTTCCACTCCCCTACTCTGAGGTTTGTCAGTCTGAACCATATTCCTTTCTATGTCTCTGGGTTTATTTTGTTCATCAGCCTACCTTGCTCATGATATTCAACAAATAAGTGAGATCACATGGTATTTGTCTTTCTCTGATTGGTTTATTTTGCTTAGCATAATACTCTCAAGGTCCCTTCATGTTGCCTCAAAGAGTGAGAGATCGTTCTTTCTTAGAGCTGCATACTACTCCATTGTATCTATGTACCACACCTTTTTTATCCACTCATCTATTGATGTACACTTGGGCTTTTTTCAGATCTAAGCAACTACAAATAGTGCTGTTATGATTGTAAGGGCACATATATTCCTTCTGATTGGTGTTTCAGGCTTCTTAAGATATATTTCTAGAAGTGGAATCACTGGGTCAAATGGCAATTCAATTATTAATTTTTTGAGGAAACACCATACTGTTTTTTATAGTGGCTGCACCAGTCTGCATTCCCATCAGCAATGTACTAGAGTCCACTTTTCTCCACACCCTTGCCAGAATGTCTTTTATCCATTTTGAGTTTATTCTTGTGTATGGTGTAAGTTGATGGTCTAGTTTTATTTATTTTTTTGCATGTAGCTGTCCAATTTTCCCAACACAATTTTTTTAAAGAGGCTGTCTTTACTCCATTGTATGCTCTTGTCACCTTTGTCAAATATTAATCATGCATAACGTCTTGGGTTAGTTTCTGGGTTCTCCATTCTGTTTTATTAATCTATATGCCTGTTTTTGTGCCTGTACCAGGCTGTTTGATTGCAGCAGGTTTGTAGTATAACCTGATATTCTGTACTGTGATCCAACCTACTTTGCCCTTTTTTTTTCAGGATTTCTGTGGTTATTCAGGGTCTTTTTTGGTTTCATATAAACTTTTGAAGTATTTGTTCTAGTTCTGTAAAATATGTCATTGGTATTTTGATGAAATCGCAATAAATAAATAGATTGCTTTGGTTGCTATGAACATTTTAATGATGCTAATTCTTCCAATCCATGAACAAAATATGTGCTTCTATTTTTTTTCTTTCTTATACTATTTGTCTTTTTAATATTCTGTAGTTTTCTGCAAATAGATCCTTTAAATCTTTGGTTAAGTTTATTCCTAGGTATCTTAATTTTTTTGCCACAGTGGTAAGTGGGATTTTTAGTTTCTCTTTCTGTGAGTTCATCATTGGTGTATAAGAATGCTCTTGATTTATTGATGTTAATTTTATATCATGCTACTTTTCCAAATTTATTTATTAAGTCTAGATTTTTGAGGCATTCTTTAGGGTTTTCTATGTATAATATCATGTCATCTGTGAATAATGACAGTTTCACTTCTTTTTCCAATTTGGATCCCTTTTATTTTTCTTCATGTCTGATTGCTGTGGCTAAGACTTCCAGTACTATGTTAAATAAGAATGGCAAAAGTGGGCATCCCTGTCTGGTTTCTGATCTTAAGAAAAATGCTTTTATTTTTTGCCCGTTGAGTATGATGTTGGCTGTAGGTCTTTCATATATGGCCTTTATTATGTGGAGATATGATCCCTCTATTCCCACTTGCTGAGCATTTTTATCAAAATGAATGTTGGACTAGCTGCCAGCTACCTGTTCCAGCTGCCAGGAAGTAGAGAAAATGGTGGAGAGCTGACTCCCTGGAGCAGAACCAAGGAGAGTGACATGCTGACAGGCACCTCTCTGCTGTGAAGAGCTAGGCTATAGCTGGGCCCATAAAACAGCTCCACAGAGTGCCTGCCCTGTGACAAGATAAAGATATCAAATATGAGTGAAAGTTTTGAGTGGAGAAAGCAAAAGAAAAGCCTACATTGAATTTCAGAGCTGAATGGGACTGCTGAGAGAAGAATTGAGGAGACCTGGGTTCCAAAACCAGCTGAAACTGTGATTCAATGACTGAAGCATACAGATTGGCTTTTTAAATTCAGTATAATGGTCCACTCAAAAATCCAGTTACCCACGGGACATGTGGGGTGCTGAAGCACCAGAGAGGCCTGTGCGACCCAGAAGCCCATAAGATAAGCATAGAGCCAGGTACCCATGGGACTGTGCGATCCAGTTACCTGTGGGACCTGCAGGGTGCAGGGGCACCAGAAAGGCCTGTGGGACCAAGCTGCACACAATATTGAATTAGAAAGTGTGAAAATGGAGGCGGGTGAATAGACGCTAAAGAGAGGATCTCCCAAAACCAAACGGGAATTACAACTAAAATAAATACAAATCCTCAAAAAAAAGCAACAACAAAGTAGCAGGACAGGACCATATAATCAGGGACACTGGTAGGATCTGCAGAGGTGCGAGAGGGTGGCAGGCTTGGAGCCCACAGACAGCAGTAGGCTTAGCTGTGAGCAGTGCTCTTGGAAAATAAAGACCAAGCCTGCTCCACAGTGAAGAGAGCCAGGACAGAGTGCTACAATAGCCACAGCCACTGACTTGGGGGCTATGGCAGAGGGAGGGCAGACTGGGCTAGAGCTCTGTGAATACATCTGGGATTTAGAGGGTACTCAGAATTTTTGCTGAGCTGCAACCACAAAGAACAGTGGCCAGTGTGGTCCTTCCCAGAGCTGTGGAGAAAAGCAGCAGCCCCCTCGCTGGAGATTCAGCCTTTCCAAGGTGACTCAAAGAAATGCAAATTGAGGCTTATTAAAATCCAGCACCTATCCCACCCTCTGAAAATCCTCTAATGCAGAACACCAGGGCTACATTTCAAGACACTGAGTAACTGAGACTAGTGGCCTCCAGGCAAAAAGCTACAGGATAACAACCTTTCTTGGGCTTGCAAATCTACCCAGGAAAGTAAGAATTGACAGTGGTGTTTAACGTGGACCCACCCAGGCTTATGCAAACCCAGTAGAGGGAGCCACAAACAACAGAACACCAACAACCACAGGGAAAGTTTGGCAGGCTCCAAAACCCTCTGAGATACCAAAATGTTAAAACAAAGAAAAAAATCCCAAATGAAAGAAGAAGAGAACTCTATGGAAGATGAGATCAATGAAATGCAGCTAAGAAAATTATCAGAAGTAGAGTTCAGAGGCATGATCTTGAGGAAGCTCAACAGCATGAGTAATGACATCAGCACCATGAGTAAAGATATAGAAACATTGAAAACCAACCAACTGGAAATGAAGGATGACATAGCAGAAATTAAGAACACATTGGAAGGACTCAACAGCAGAGTAGAGAAAGCTGAGGATCAGACCAGTGAATGAGAAGACAGGGTAAAAAAAATCAACCAATCAGAACACCAAAAGGAAAAAACAATTAAAAAACAGGAAGACAGCTTAACGGAACTGTGAAGCAACTGGAAATGTAATGATATCAGCATCATAGGAGTGCCCGAACAGGAAGAAAATAGGCAAGGGTTAGAGAATATATTTGAAAAAATAGTGACAGAAAATTTTTCTAACTTGGTGAAGGAAGAAGGCGTTCAAGTTCAGGAAGAACAGAGAGCCCCAAGTAAGAAGAACCGAAACAGGCTCACACCAAGACACATAATAATTAAAGTGAAAAAATTGAGGACCAAGAGAGAATCCTAAAGGCAGCAAGAGATAAGCAACAGGTTACCTACAAAGGAAACCCCATAAGGCTTTCAGCTGACTTCTCAACAGAAATACTACAGGCCAGAAGGGAGGGGCATGAAGTAATCAAGGTCATGTAAAAAAGGATCTGAGTCCAAGACTACTATATCCAGAAAGGCTATAATTCTAAATAGAAGGTCAAATAAAGAGCTTTCTAGACAAAAAAAAAAAAAAAAAAAAACTAGGGGAATATAGTAACACCAAACAAGCATGGCAAGATAGGCTAAAAAGTTGGCTGTAATTAGTAGAATAAATAGAAAGAAAAATATACCCACACTAAACAAAAATGGCAATAAATAAGAACATATCAATTATCACTTAAATATAATGGCTTGAATGCTCTGATAAAAAGACACAGAGTAGCTGACTGGATAAGAGAGCATAACTCACATATATGTTGTTTACAAGAGACACACCTCACAACAAAAGACTCATGTAGGTTGAAAGTGAAAGGATGTAAAAAATCTTTCAAGCAAATGGAAAGCAAAAAAAAAAAAAAAAAAAAAAAAAAATGCTAGGGTAGCATTACTCATATCTGATAAAATAGATTTCAAAATGAAGGCTATAACTAGAGGCAAAAAAGGCCACTACATAATATTGAAAGGATCTATCCAACAGAAAGATATAACCTTGGTAAACATATATGCACCCAATATAAGAGCATCAATGTATATTAAAAACCTTCTGGAGGACTTCAAAGGAGAAATTAATAACAATACAATCATAGCAGGAGATATCAACACCCCGCTGACATCACTGGATAGATTAGCTAGACAAACAATTGACAAGGAAACACAGATTCTAAATGAAGCACGAGAGAAAATAAATTTAATAGATATCCACGGAGAATTACTCCTCAAAACTGCAGAAATCACATATTTCTCAAGTGCACAAGGTACATTATCAAAGATAGACCACATGTTAAGGCACAAACTAAGTCTCTACAAGTTCAAGAAGATTGAAACTATATCAAGCATCCTCTCAGATCACAATGGCGTGAAACTAGAAATCAACTGCAACAAGAACATGCAAAGACATTGGAAACGTGGAGGCTAAATATCATGTTAGTAAACAATGAATGGGTTACCGGAGAGAATAAGGAAGAAATTAAAAACTTCCTGGCAACCAATGAAAATGTATACACAACGACACAAAATCTATGGGAGGCAGCGAGAGCAGTTCTGAGAGGGAAGTTCATAGCACTACAGGCCTACCTCAAGAAGCAAGAAAAACTTCTAATAGACTATCTAACCTCACAACTTAAACAACTAGAAAGCAAACAAAAGGAAAACCCCAGAGAAAGTAGAAGGAAAGAAATAGTAAAGATCAGAGCAGAAATAAATGACATGGAGACCAAAAATACAATTCAAGGGTCAGTGAAAAAAAGAGCTGGATAAGATAAACAAGATTGATGGACCCTTAGCCAGATCATCATGAAACAAAGAGAGAGAACCCAAATACACAAAATCAGAAATGAAACAGGAGAAATAATAATTGACACCACAGAAATTCAAAGGATTGTTAATAAATGTTATGAACAGTAATACAGCAACAAATTTGACAATCTAAGCAAAATGGACTAATGTCTAGAAACACATAGTCTCCCAAAACTGAACCTGGAAGAGATAGAAAACTTGAACAGACCAATATCAACAAAAGAAATTGAAGATGTAATCAAGACACTCCCAGCAAAAAAAAAGCCCAGGTCCAGACAGCTTCACAGGGGAATTTTACCAAACATTCAAAGAAGAACTAATACCCATTCTCCTCAAACTATTTCAAAAAATTCAAGAAGAAGGAAGACTTCCAAACTCGTTTTATGAGGCCAGCATAATTCTAATTTCAAAACCAGAAAAAGACACAACAAAGAAAGAAAACTACTTGCCAATATCCCTGATGAACATAGATGCCAAAATCATGAACAAAATAGTAGCAAATTGAATCCAGCAATACATCAAAAAATTATTCACCATGACCAGTGGGATTCATCCCAGGGTTGCAAGGCTGGCACAATATTTCCAAATCAATACATGTGATACACCACATAAACAAAATGAAAGATAAGAAGCATATGATCATATCAATAGATTCTGTAAAAGCATTAGACAAAACCCAGCAACCATTTCTGACAAAAATACTCAGCGACCTGGGCATAGAGGGATCATATCTTGACAAATAAAGGCCATATATGAAAGACTTACAGCCAACATCATACTCAATGGACAAAAACTAAAAGCATTCTCTTTAGAACAGGAACAAGACAAGGATGCTCCCTTTAGCCACTCTTACTAACCATAGTACTGGAAGTGTTAGCCACATCAATCAGACATGAAGAAAAATTAAAGGGATCCAAATTGGAAAGGAGGAAGTGAAACTGTCATTATTTCCAGATGACATACTATACGTAGAGAACAGCAAGGACTCCATCAAAAATTTACTAGAGTTAAGTAATGATTTGGGCAAAGGAGCAGGATACAAAATTAACGTCAAGGAATTGATTGAGGAATGCAGACTGGTGCAGCCACTATGGAAAACAATATAGTATTACCTCAAAAAATTAAAAATTGAACTACCATGTGACCCAGTGATTCCAATTCTAGAAATATACCCTAAGAAGTCTGAAACACCACATATATATATAATTTGCCCCTATGTTCGTGGCAGCACTATTTAAAATGGCTAAGATCTGAAAACAGCCCAAATGTCCATCAGTAGATGAATGGATAAAAAGCTGTGGTACATATACACAATGGAGTACTATGCAGCTCTAAGAAACAAAGATCTCTTGTCCTTTGAGACAACATTTATGGACCTGGAAAGTATCATCCTAAGGGAAACAAGCCAAACAGAGAAAGACAAGTATCATATGATCTCACTTATTTGTGGAATATAATGAACATAACAGTCTGAGGAATGGGGTAGTCCCAGAGACGTGAAAATACGGTACAGACTGATGATTCCCAGAAGAGAGGATGATGGGGGAGAGATAAACCACAGAACTTATATGCATGCATGCATGCATGCATGAACAATGGACATGAACAAAAAAGCTAGGGAGAAGGTGGGGAGGAAGGGGAAGGGAAAATTTAGTGGGGGAAAAACAGAAACATCCATAACAAAAATAAATTAATTAATTAAAAAATAAAATAAAATAAAAATTCTACCGATAAAAAAAAAAAAAAAAACATAAAAAAGAAGTGAATGGTATTATTATACACCAATGATGAACTCACAGGAAGAGAAACTAAAAAAAAAAAAAATCTCATTTACCATCACAGAAAAAATTATGATACCTAGGAATAAACTTAACCGAAGATAATAAAGACATATTCTCAGAAAACTACAGGTTATTGAAAAAATAAATTAAGGAAGATATAAAAAAGTGCAAGCACATACCATGTTCATGGATTGGAAGAATTAACATTATTAAAATGTCCATAGTACCCAAAGCAATCTATACATTCAATGCAATCCCCATCAAAATACCAATGACATACTTCACAGAACTTGAACAAATACTTCAAAAATTCATATGAAACGAAAAGAAAATTCGAATAGCCACAGCAACCTCAAAAAAGAATAACAAGAAAGAAAGATCTCTTATCCTTTGAGTCAACATGGAGGGACCTGGAAAGTATTATCCTAAGTGAAACAAGCCAAGCAGGAAAAGACAAATACCACATGATCTCACTTATATATGGAATATAATGAATATAACAGTCTGAGGGATAGAGTAGACCCAGAAACATGGAAGTAGGGTACAGACTGACAACCCTTAGAAGAGGGGTTGGGGGGATGGGAAGAGATAAACCACAGAACTTATATGTATGGATGCATAACCAATAGACATGGACAACAAAGCCGGGGATGGGGCAGGGGGGAATGGGGAGGAGGGTGTCAATGGGGTAAAAAAGGAGAAACATATGTAACAAAAATAAAATGAAAAAAATAAAGAAAAAAATATTCTACTTAAAACAAAACAAAACAAAACAGAATAACAATGTTGGAGGGATTACATTACCAGATTTCAGGTTATACTACAAAGCCACTATAATCAAAACAATCTGGTACTGACACAAGAACAGGCAGATAGATTAATGGAACAGAATAGAGAACACAGAAATGGACCCAAGACAATATGCTCAATTAATATTTGACAATGGGGGCAAGAGCATACACTGCAGTAAAGACAGCCTCTTTAATCAATGGTGTTGGGAAAATTGGACAGCTACATGAAAAACATAAAACCAGACCATCAACTTACACCATACAAGAATAAACTCAAAATGGATAAAAGACTTAATTGTCAATCATGAATCCATAAAAATCCTGAAAGAAAATGTAGGCAAAAAATTTCAGACATACTCAGCAGAATTTTCACTTAATATAACCTTAAGGCAACAGACACAAAGGAAAATATGAACACATGGGACTACATCAAACTAAAAAGCTTTTGCACAGCAAAAGATACACTCATCAAAATTGAAAGGCAGCCCACTGTATGGAAGACCATAATTGCCAATGCTATATCAGATGAGGGGTTAATTTCCAAAACATATAGAGTGCTTATATAACTCAACAAAAGGAAGACAAAGAACCCAATTAAAAAATGGGCAGAGCAACTAACTAGACACCTTTCCAAACAGGACATACAAATGGCCTAGAGACATATTAAGAAACACTCAACATCCCTAATCACCAAAGAAATATAAATTAAAACAACAATGAGATATCACCTCACACCTGTCAGAATGGCTGCCTTCAACAAATTATCAAACTACAAGTGATGGAGAGGGTGTGGAGAAAAGGAAAATCTAGTATACTGCTGGTGGGAATGCAGACTGGTGCAACCACTATGGAAAACTTTAGGGTGTTACCTCAAAAAATTAAAAATTGAGCTGCCATTTGACTCAGTGATTCCACTTTTAGGAATATACCCTAAGAAGTCTGAAACACCAATCGGAAAGAATATATGTACCCCCATGTTCGTAGCAGTACTATTTACAATAGGTGAGATCTGGAAACAGCCCAAATGTCCATCAGTAGATGAATGGATAAAAAAGCAGTTGTACATATACACAATGGAGTACTATGTAGCTGTAAGAACCAAAGATCTCTTATCCTTTGAGACAACATAGAGGGACCAGGAAAGTAGTATCTTAAGTAAAATAAGCTGAACAGAAAAAGACAAGTACCATATGATTTCACTTATTTGTGGAATATAATGAACATAACAGTCTCAGTAATGGGGTCGTCTCAGAGACGTGGAAATGGAGTACAGACTGACCATCCCCAGGAAAGGGGTGGTGTGGGAGAGATAAACCACAGAACTTATATGTATGTATGCATGACCTATGGACATGGACAACAAAGCTGGGGACAGGGCGGGGAGGGTCAAGAGGGGGTAATCAGTAAGGGAAAAAGGAGAAACATCTGTAACAAAAATAAATTAATTAATTTAAAAAATTGAATGCTGGATTTTTTCAAATGCTTCTTCACGTCTATTGATATGATCATGTAGTTTTTTTCTTTCATTTATTTTATTTTATTTCAATTATTTTTTTATTTTATTTTATTTACAGATGTTTCTCTTTATTTACCCCATTGACACCCTCTTCCCCATCCCCCCCCCCCCCCGCCCTGTGTCTGGCTTTGTTGTCCATGTCCATTGGTTATGGGTATATGCATTTAAGTTCTGTGCTTTATCTCTTCCCTCCCCCCCCACCCCCTCCTCTGAGGGTTGTCAGTCTACCCTACTTCCATGTTTCTGGGTCTACCCTATTCCTCAGGCTTTTATGTTCATTATATTCCACAAATAAGTGAGATCATGTGGTATTTGTCTTTTTCTTCTTGGCTTGTTTCACTTAGGATAATACTTTGCAGGTATTTTTCATTTTGTTTATGTAGTGTATCACATTTATTTATTTGTGAATAATGTACCAGACTTGCATCCCTGGGATGAATCACATTTGGTTATGGTGAATATTTTTTTTTTGATGTATTGCTGGATCTGATTTGGTTAAGGATTTTGGCATCTATGTTTATCAGGTATATTGGCCAGCAGTTTTCTTTCTTTGTAGTGTCTTTATCTGGTTTTGGTATTAGTATTATGCTGGCCTAATAAAATAAGTTTGAAAGTCTTCCTTCTTCTTGAATTTTTTGAAATAGTTTGGGGAGAATGGGTGTTTGTTCTTTGAATGTTTGGTAAAACTCCCCCATGAAGCCATCTGGGCCTGGGCTTTTGTTTACTGGGAGAGTCTTGATTACATCTTCAATTTTTTTTGTTGTTATTGGTCTGTTCAAGTTCTCTATTTCTTCCTGATCCAGTTTCAAAAGACTATATGATTTTAGAAATTTTCCATTTTCTTTAGATTGTCAATTTTGTTAGCATAGTATTTGTTAACAATCCTTTATATTTCTGTGGTGTCAGTTGTGTCTTCTCTTTTGTTTCTGATTTTGCATATTTGGGTGCTCTCTTTTTGTTTATTGGTGAGTCTAGCTAAGGGTCCATCAACCTTCTTTATCTTTTCCAAAAACCAGCTCCTTGTTTCATTAAAGCTTTGAATTGTTTTTTGGGCCTCTATGTCATATATTTCTACTCTGATCTTTATTCATCTTTTTTCCGACACTTGCTCTGGGCTTTTCTTTTTGTTTGCTTTCTATTTCTTTAAATTATGAGGTTAGATAGTCTATTAGAAATTTTTCTTTTTTCTTGAGGTAGGCTTGTAGTGCTATGAACTTCCCTTTCAGAACTGCTTTCACTATATCCCATAGACTTTGTGTTGTTGTTTGTTCATTTTCATTGGTTTCTGGGAAGTTTTTAATTTTTCTTTGATCTCATTACTAAACCATTTTTTCTTTAATAACATGCTATTTATTCTTCATGTGTTCAAATGTCTTTGCATGTTCTTGTTGCAATTGCTTTCTGGTGTTATGCCATGGTGATCTGAGAAGATGCCTGATCCGATTTCAATGTTCTTGAACTTGTAGAGACTTAGTTTGCGTCCTAACATGTGGTTTATCTTTGAGAATGTTACATGTGCACTTGAGAAAAATGTAATTTTGCAGTTTGAAGTGTAATTCTCCATTGATATCTATTAAATTCATTTGGTCTAGTACTTCAATTAGAGTTTCCATTTTCTTGTTAATTTTTGTCTAGAGGATCTATCCAGTGATGTCAGCAGGATGTTGATATCCAGTGATGTCAGCAGGATATTGAAGTCCCCTGCATTGATTGTATTGCTGTCAATTTTCCTTTGAAATCTTCCAGATTATTTTTAATATATTTTTGTGCTTTTATGTTGGGTGCATATATGTTTACCAAGGTTACATCTTTCTGTTGGATATATCCTTTCAATATTATGTAGTGATCTTCTTTTTCTCTAGTTATAGTCTTTATTTGGAAATCTATTTTATAAGATATGAAATTGCTACCCCAACTTTTTTTTTCCTTTTGTTTGCTTGGAAAATTTTTTCCCATCCCTTCACTTTCAATCTTTGTTAGACTTTTGTTGTGAGTTGGGTCTCCTGTAAATTATTTATATATATATATATATATATATATATATATAAAATCATGCTTTCTTATCTAATCAGCTCCTCTGGGTCTTTCTATAGGATCATTCAATCTATTTACATTTAAGTTAATTATTGATATGTACATATTTATTGCCATTTTAGTTTAGTGTGGTTATATATTTTTTCTATTTCTTCTACTAATTATAGCACTCCTTTTAACATTTCTTGCAGTGCTGGTTGGTGCTAATGTATTCCCTTACCCTTTTTATTTGTCTGGGAAGCTCTTTATTTGACCTTTTATTTTGAATTATAACCTTGCTGGATAGAGTAATTTTGGATTCAAATCCTTGTTTTTTATGACCTTGATTACTTCATGCCATTTCCTTCTAGCCTGTAGTGTTTCTGTTGAGAAGTCAGTTGAGAGCCTTATGGGTTGTTGTGTTTTTTGTTTTTTGTTTTTCTGGTAACCTGTTACTTATCTCTTGCTGCCTTCAGGATTCTCTCTTTGTCATTAACTTTTGGCATTTTAATTACTATGTTTCTTGGTGTGGGCCTGTTTGCTTTCTTCTTACTTGGGGCTCTCTGTGCTTCTAGAACTTGAATGCCTTCTTCCTTCAACATGTTAGGGAAGTTTTCTGTCACTATTTTTCAAATATATTTTCTAACCCTTGCTATTTTCTTCTTTTTCAGGGACTCCTATGATGCAAATATTACATTTCCAGTTTTCTCACAATTCTCTTAACCTGTCTTCCTGTTCTTTAATTGTTTTTTTTTTTTCCTTTTAGTTTTCTGATTGGTTGATTTTTTCTACCCTGTCTTCTAATTCACTGATTCAGTCTTCAGCTTACTCTACTCTGCTGTTTAGTCCTTCCAATGTGTTCTTTATTTCTGCTATGTCATTCTTCATTTCTTCTTGGTGGTTTTTCATTTTCAGTTGGTTGATTTTCCATGTTTCTATGTCTTTACTCATTGTGTTGATGTTCTTCCTCATGCTGTTGAGCTGTCTAAAGATCATGACTCAGAATCCTACCTCTGATAACTTGCTTTACTGCATTATATTTATCTCATCTTCGGTAGAGGTCTCTTTTTCTTTTTTGAAATTTGTTTCTTTGTTTTACAATTTTGGCTATCTCAGTGGGTTTTGAAGCCTGGCCAATTTTCTCTGTAGGTGTTGGTGTTTTGCTGTTTGTTGCTCCCTCTACTTGGTTTGGATGAGCCTGGGTGGGCCCATGTTAAACACCACTGTCAAGTCTTACTTTCCTGGGTAGATTTGCAAGCCAGGAAACATTCAGTTATCCTCTAGTTATCCTTTTTCCTCAAGGCTATTAGGTGAGGTTACTTGAAGAGCCTTGGGTTCTCAGTTTAAGGAAAAATTTCTTCAGGTGTTCAGCATAAGAGGATTTCCTGAAGGTGTGGCAGATGCTGGTTGTTAATGAACCTCAATTTTCATTTTATTGACCCACATGGGTGGGGTTGAAATTTCGGGAAAGGGGTCACTGCAATTCCCCAGAGCACTGGGAAGGGATAAGATGGCCATGTCCTGCATGGCTGCAACTTAGCAAAAGCTCTGAGCACCCTCTAAATCTCCAGTGGCCTCACACAGTTTCAATTCAGTGTACCCTCCCTCTGCCGGAGCCCAAGGTGAGTGACTGTGGTTATTTTAGCACTCTGTCTCAGCCCACTGCTCTATGGAGTGGGCTTGGGATTTTATTCCCGAGGGCACTGCTCACAGCTAAGACCACTGCTGTTTGTGGGCTCCCAGCCCCTTTCTCATGCCTCTGCAAACGTACCAGGATTGATTCAGTGTCCCTGGTTATATGGTCCTCACAAGATGCTTTTCTGTTGCTTTTTCTTGATGATTTGTCTTTATCATTCTTGTAATTCCAGTTTGGTCCTGGGTGATGGTCTGTGTAGCTTCCATTCACTCTGCTGCAATTTTGGAATCTGTCTTTCTTTTATTTTTATTCTTAAGCTATTTCTGGTATCTTCTTTCCTCACTTTCATAAATCATCTTTCTTTAAAAAAAATTCCTCCTCTAGCCCTGGCCAGTTTAGCTCAGCAGTTAGAGCATCGGCCTGTGGTCTGGAGAGACCTGGGTTTAGTTCCTACTAAGGGCATGTACCTCAGTTGCAGTTTGTACCCGGCCCTGGTTGGGCCATGTGGGTGGCGACCACTTGATATGTTGATGTCTCTCTCTCTCTCTCCCTCCCTCCCTCCCTCTCTCCCTCCCTCCCTCCCTCTCTCCCTCCCTCCCTCCTATTCTATCTGAACAAAATATCAAAAAATATCCTTTAGTGAGGATAAAAAAAAATTCCTCCTCTAAATATTTTGGTCTTGTTTCTTCTAGTATACTTTGTGTGTGTGTCTTTATTTGTTTTGTTGTTGCTTTTTAATCTTTTTGTTGAAATTTTGTTTGTATTAGTGTTGGTTTTGATTTTCATTTTGTTTTTGTCTTTTTTTTTTCTTCTGTCAGCACATATATGACAGTTGGCATGATGTGGACAGGGTTGAGACTCACAGTCAAGAAGCCTGAGGGCTGATCAAACCCACAAAAGGGACAACAGCAATTAAGACCCAAATTTAACCAAAGAGCCTATATAACATACACAAGGGCCATTCCTAGAGCACACAGTTTCAAAAGATCAAAATGATTACATCACTGGGTCCCACAAAAGGCCACCCAAAATGACTAGGAGGCATAGCAGCCTTATCCAATGCAAAGAAATAGAAAAAAAAGGGGAGGGGTGACAAAGAAACAGGCCCCAAAGTAAAAACGGGAGGAATGTCCAGAGAAACAGATAAATTAAATGGAGGCAAGCAATTGATTAGATATAGAGTTCAAAATAATGGTTATAAGGATGTTTAAACAACTTATTAAAAATGACAAAAACTTAATGAGAACCACAAGGAATTTATAGGAAACTAAGTCAGCATAAAACAGATATAGAAAACATGCATATGAACCCAATCAAAAATGAAGAATGAAATAGCTGAAACAAATGATACCCTGAAAGAAACCAACAGATTAGAAGAAACTGAGGACTGAACAAACAGATTAGAACACAATGTAGAAAAAAAATCACTAAATTAGAGCAGAAAAAAAAAGAAAATTTAAAAAGTATGAGGAAAGTGTAAGGGAACTGTGGGACAAAATAAAATGGAGCAACTTCTCAACAGAAACACTACAGGCCAGAGGCAAAGGCATGAAGTATTCAAAGTAATGAAAAGCAAGGTTCTGAAATCAAGACTACTCTATTCAGCAAGGCTATCATTCAAAATTGAAGGTGAAATAAAGAGCTTCACAGGAAACATAAAAACACTAAATGAGTTAATTAATATGAAAACATGAACCATTTATATGCTGTCTGCAAGAGACCCACCTCACAACAAAAGACTCACACAGGATGCATGTGAAAGGATGGAAAGAATTTTCTACGCAAATGGAAAAAATAAAATAAAACCTGGGGTAGCAATACTCTTATCTGATAAAATAGACTTCAAAATAAAGGCTATCACAAGTTAAAATGAAGGTCACTACATAATACTAAAGAAATCAACCCAAAAGGAGGCTATAATCCTTTTAAACAAATATGCACCCAATAAAGGAGTACCAAAATATATTTTAAAATTTCTGGAAAACTTTAAGGGAGAGGTCAATAACAATATAATCATAGTAGGAGACTTTGACACCATATTGACATCACTGGATAGATCGTCTAGATAAATAATCAACTAGAAAACAGTGACTCTAAAATACACACTAGATCAGATGGATTTAATTGACATTCACAAAATATTTTACCCCAAAAGCTGTATAATATAATTCTTATCAAATGCACATGGAAAATTTTCTATGATAAATCACATAGTAGAACACAAACTAAGTCTTCACAAGTTCAAGAAAATTAAAATTTTATCAAGCATTTTTTTCAGATCACAGTGGCATGAAACAAAACAAACAAACAAAAAAAACCCTACAATAAAATCACTCAAAAACATTCAAGCACATGGAGGCTGAATAGCATGCTATTATAATGGCTAGGTTAACAATGAGATCAAGGAATAAATTAAAAACTTACTAGAAACAAATGAAAATAAACACACCACAACCAAAAATCTATTGGATACAGTAAAAGCTGTCCTAAGAGAGAAGTTCATAACACTACAGGCATATCTAAAGAAACAAGAAAAATTAGTAATAATTTATCTAATCATACAACTAAAAGAATTACAAAGAGAACAAGAAAACTCCAGAGTAAGTTGAAGAAAGTAAATAATAAAGATCAGGACAAAAAATAAATGACATAGAGACTTTACAAAAATTACTAAAGATCAATAAAACCAAGAGCTGGTTCATTGAGAAGATAAACAAGATTGATAAACCTTTAGTCAGACACATCAAGAAGTAATGAGAAAGGACCTAAGTAAATAAAATCAGAAACAAAGTCAGTGAAATAACAACTGACACCACAGAAATACAAATGATTGTAGAAAAGACTATGAACAACTATAAGCCAACAACTTTGACAACATGAGAGAAATGGACAAATTCCTAGAAAAATACATTGTTTCAAAACCCAACTAGGAAGATGCAGAAAACCTGAACAAACCTATAACAACTAAAAAAACTGAAGCAGTAGTCAATAAACTCCCAGCAAAGAAATGCTCTGTTATGAAAGTTTTTACAGGAGAGCTTTACCAAATATGCAAAGAAGAATTAGCACCTATCCTCCTCAAATTATTTCTAAAAAAATTCAAGAGGAAAGAAAATTTCCAAGCTCAAGGCCAGCATTATCCTAATTCCAAAACCAGATAAATACACTACAAAGAAAGAGAATTACAATAAAAAAATTTTCCAATAAACATAGATATTAAAATCCTCAACAAAATATTAGCAAATCAGATCCAGCAATATTTTAAAAGGATCATACACTATGACTGAGTAGGATTTTTTCCAGAGAGGCAAGCCTTTTACAATATTTGTAAATCAATATATTTCATACATCACATAAACAAACTGAAAGATAAAAATCACATGATCATAGCAATAGATTCAATTATTCGATAAAATCCAATACCAATTTTTTGATAATAACTCTCAGCAAAGTGGGAAATAGAGGAATCACACCTTAACATAATAGAGGCCATGTGTGACAAACCTAAAGACAATATCATAGTCAATGTGCAAGTACTGAAAGGATTTTACCTAGGAACAGGAACAAGACAGGGATGTCCACTTTACTCTTATTCAACATAGTACTGGAAGCTCTAACTACAGTGATCAGACAAGAAGAAATAAAAGGCATCCAGCCCTAGCTAGTTTGGCTCAGCGATTAGAGCGTTGACCTGTGGTCCAGAGAAACCAGAGTTTGGTTCCCACTAAAGGTGCGTACCTTGGTTGCAGTTTGTCCCCGGCCCTTGTTGGTCATGTGGGTGGCAGCCACTAGATGTGTCCCTTTCACATCGATGTTTCTCTCTCTCTCTCTCTCTTCCTCTCTCTCCCTCCCACTCTACCTGAACAAAAAATGGAAAAATGTCCTCGAGAAGGATAAAAAAATAAAAAATAAAAGGCATCCAAATTGGAAAGAAGGAAGTAAAACTGACATTATTTGTAAATGACATAATATGGTACATAGAAAAATCCTTTCGACTCCATCAAAAAACTACTAGATTTAATAAATAAATTCAGAAATGTAGCAGTATACATAATTAACATCCAGAAATCAATGCCATTTTTATGCACCAATAATGAACTCTCAGAAAGAGAAACTAAAAAAAAGAAAAAAATACACACACACAATCCCATTTACCATTGCAACAAAATATTAAGATACCTAAAAATAAATTTAACCAAGGAGGTAAAAGACCTCCACTCAGAAAACTACAAGACATTTAAAAAGAGAGAGAGAGAGAGGAAAATATAAACAAGTGGCAGAATATATCATGTTCATGGATTGGAAGAATTAACATCATTAAAATATCAATACTACTCAAAGCAATCTACAGACTCAATACAATCCCAATTAACATACCAATGGCATATTTCACAAATCTAGAATAAATATTCCAAAAATTTATCTGGAACCAAAAAGATGCCAAATAGGTACAGCAATCTTAAGAAAGAAGAACAAAGTATGAGGGATCACAGTACCAGAAATCAAGTTATACTACAAAGCCATTGTAATTAAAACTGCCTGTTTCTGGCACAAGAACGGGCATATAGATCAATGGAACACAACAGAAAACCCAGAAATCAAGCCAAACCAATATACTCAATTATTATTTGACAAAGGAGACAAGACCATTCACTAGAGTAAAGATAGTCTTTTCAATAAATGGTGTTGGGCAAACTCAACAGGTGCATACAAATAATAATAATAATAATAAAACTAGATCACCAACTTACACCTTACACAAGAGTAAACTCAAAATGGATAAAAGACTTAAATGTAAGTCATAAAACTATAAAAGTCCTAGATGAAATGTAAACAAAAATCTCAGACATCTCACATAGCAGAATTTTTACTTATACATTGCCTAGGGCAAGAGAAACACATAAAACAGTAAGCAAATGGGACTACATCAAAATAAACAGTTTCTGCATAGCAAAACAAACCATTGACACAATGAAAAGGGAACCCACTCTATGGGAGAACATATTTGTCCTAGTATATTGCTGGTGGAAATGCAGATTGGTGCATCCACTATGGAAACAGTGTGACTTTCCTAAAAATATTGAAAAATGAAACTGCCATTTGACCCAGTGATCCTTCTTTTAGCAATATATCTTAAGAATCCTGAAACATAGCAGTGCAATAGTTAAGATCCGGATACAGCTCAAGTGTTTATTAGTAGATGAGTGTATTAAAAAAAAAAAAAAAAAAAAAAAAAAAAAAAACACAGTGGTACATTGATGCATTGGAATATTATACAGTTGTATAAAAGAAGGACCTATTACCCTTTGAGACAGCATGAAGGGATCTGGAAATTTTTATCCTAAGATTAATCAGCCAATCAGAGAAAGACAAATATCATGTAATCTCATTTATATGTGGAATCTAATGAACAAAAAATTATAAATAAAATTGAACCAGAGGCATAGAACCATGAAACAAACTGATGAATCTCAGGGTAAAGGAGGGAGAGTGGGTAGAAAGATATTAACCAAAGAACTCATATGCATGTATGCATTACTCATGGACAGAGATAATGGGGTGGTGAAGCCCTGGAGTGAGACAGGAACCAGTGGATGGGGGCAGTTGTGGAATAAAAATGGCTACATCTGTAATAGTCTCAACAATAAATATTTAAAAAGGAAAGAACATTAGCCCTACACTGGATTCTGATTCCTCTGTGTAGACGACCTCAGCAAAGCAGGGACCAAAATTCCCAGATCCACTAGTTGTCCCAAATCTCTACAGTGTGGGTTAATAATCCCTAACCTGCCCAAGTCCTCCATGCTGTTAATCCTGCAAAACAGAGCAATCTGGGAGGCTCCACGGGTGGGAGTAGAGTTTCCAACTTCACACTCAAAGAGGGAGAACCATTTCTTCTTTCCCCAAGACAAACAGTTTATTCACTAACTGAAACTCTGTACAAAGCCTTTCAAGAAATTAGAGGGGACCTCAAAGTCACTACTGGGTGCAGCCCACAGGCCTCTCTGTTAGACCCTAATACTACAGCCCAGCTTTTCCAGCAGTCAGAGCCTGATTAAACTTTTCATGCTGGGGCTGCTAACAATAGAAGAGATCCTTCACTGGGACGTGCCACCCCAGTCTCCCAGGAAGACAGAATTTCCCTGGTTCCCTCTGCCTGATTCTAAGTGGGCTCTTCTTCCTGTCTCTGTTGCTTGGGGTTTGGGGTCCACAACCAAGTGGATGGGGGCTTTGCAGCTGGTATCACTAGGCTTCTCAATAATGCACCTTCTCCAGGGGGACTCATTGTTTTTGCCACTCTCCTCTCTTACGAGCATCTATGTGTTTTCTTCAGTGTTCCTTAGATATAATATGTCCAATCAGCTACACTTCTCTTAGTTTTTCAAGTGCAGTATTCTAGCTGTAAATCCAGACGCTGGCTGGAAGCAAGGGCATGCAGCCTTCAGTTACTCTACTACCATCTTTCTCACACACCTCTTCCCCCATTATGGATATTTTAATGAACATTGTATATGCTTCCACTTATTTGTATCTTCTTCAAGTTATTTCTTTAGTGTATTTACTTCTATGAGTATAAGTCTTCTACACCTTTGATAAAATGTATTTCTAGGGTGTTTTTGTTGTTGTTGTTCAAAATGGTGGCAGAGTAGGTGAATCTTTCTCACACCTCCCCTCAGAACTGAACTGGAAATAAACTAAAGTGGGGAACAATCACCAAGGATTGCCAACTGAAAATTATCTAGAGAGGAAACTTCTAATCATGGACTGGCAAAGAAGGCTACCTTTCAACTGATAGAAAGGGTAGAGATGAAAGGAATTTGGCCCTGCTCCCATGGCCACAGACCACTTTATCAAGTGATAGCTCAGCTGTTAGATGTTCCCTTTGAGAGGAGTAAAGATTAGATCCAAGACCAGGCTCCCCAGTTCAGAGCACCATAATAGGAAACAGGCTTCAAAGGTGAAGCCTTATAAATACAAAGCCATTTTTTTAAAGGGTCAATGCACAAAATTTTTATTTGCTGCCACTCACTCTGGGCTCTGGCAGAGGGAGGGTAGTGCAGAGTGGAGTCACCTGAGAAGAGTCTGAAGGGGTGGCTTTGGAAATAGACGGGGTAGTGTTCACCAGGATCCCTGTGCAGGGTTAGTAGGGTCATTTTCCAACACTTCACTAGTCATTTTTTTTAGAGGAAGAAGCCCCCTCCAGTGGCATCAACCTAGGGAAAAGCAATTACCCCACCCTCTGGAATCCTATTCAATCTACTTACAAGAATCCTGCTCACCCCACCCTGCATCTTAAGTCCAGCTGTGAAGACATTAACATAAGCTGGGTCATACAAGTCTGGGCAGACTCATAGAGGCCAACCACTGGCTTTGGGGTCAGGTCATTCTCCCCACTTTTCCAGGAATCTGACTGATGCTTTTTCCTAATGGGAAAGCCAATAAAAACACCCTTCCTGCTTTTGGCTGCCCAAACTATGGGTTCCAGAGCTCCCACCCACCTGTCTACTAGGGGTTCTGCCAAGCTGAGGTCAGGACAACAATCTGGGACAGATTCAGTGGTGTGGCTCTGGGGTACAGGAACACACCTGCCATCTTCTCTGAAGTCTAAATTGTACCTGCACTTCACAGGAGTTTCAGTGGCCCTATTCTCCCAATTGTGCCTGAGATTCTTTCAGAAATTGAGCCATTTCAGTGACTAAGACACAAACACAAAATGATGGCTAAAATATGGAGACAAAGAACAAGCCACAAATGAAAGAACAGGATAAATCTCTAGTAAAGGAGCTAAATAATAGAGAGACAATCAATTTATCAGATATAAAATTCAAAGTAATGGTTATAAGAATGCTCAAAAAACTTAGTGACAATTATAAGGTACTTAATGGGGGCTATATCAGATTGAAAAATAATATAAAAACCACGAATGAGAACCAGTCAGAAATAATACCATATCTGAAAAAAATATACACTGAAAAAATTTAAAAGTAGGTAGGATGAAGCTGAGCATTGAATGAGCAATTTGGAAGACAAGGTAGGGAAAAAAAAACAACAACACTCAAATAGAGCAGCAAAAAGAAAGAAAAAAATGATTTTGAAAGAATGAGGGTAGTTTAAGAGAACTTGGAGGCAACATGAAACATTACAACATATGCATCATATGAGTACCAGAAGGAGAAGAAAGTGAGCAAATAAAAACCAGTTTTAAGAAATAATGACAGAAAATGTTTCTAAGGTAGTGGAAGAAAAAGTCACACAAGTTCAGGAAGCACAGAGAGTCCAAACCAAGGCAAATCAAGAGACACAAATGAACATACATCATAATTAAAATGGCAAAAGAAAAGACAAAGATCATCTTAAAGCCAACAAGAGAGAAATAGTTAGTTACCCTCAAGGGAGTTCCCATAAGCCTGTCAGTTGATTTCTCAACGAAACACTTCAAACTAGAAGGAATAGATTGGCATGAAGTATTAAATAATAAAAAGCAGGGATCTGAAACAAAGATTACTTGACCCAGCAACTCTATCATTTGAAATTGAAGTTTAACCTAGGCTAGTGTGGTGGAACATTATTCTGTACACTATAAGGCTGCAGGTTTAATTCCTGGTCATGGCACATACCTAGGTTGCAGGTACAACTCAATTTGTGGGCACAATCAGGAAGCAACCAATTGATATTTCTCTCTCACAAAATCTCTCTCTCTCTCTCTCTCTCTCTCTCTCTCTCTCTTTCTCGTTCACACACACACACACACTCACTTTCTTACTCTCTAAAATTAATAAGCATGTCCTTGGATGATGATTAAACATGTAATAATGATAAAAATAAATAAAATAGAAGGCAAAATAAATATATTACCAGATCAAAAAAAAGATGGAAAAGATCATTACCATCAAACCAGCATTATAAAATTATAAATAAAAATTTTAAGAACAAGAATATATACAGAGAGAGGAACATACATATAAACAACAACAAAAATGTACCTATCAATTATAACTTAAAATGTAAATGGATTAAATATTCCAATCAAAAGTCATAGGGTAGATGGTGGTGGGCAGGACCTGAGGATGGGTGAGTGTGTGTGAGAGAGTGGGCTAGTGTGTAAGAGAGTGTGAGTGGACATGAAGGTGGATGACCAAACTTTGCAGTGCAGAGACACAGAGCAGAAGTTTCCTATACTGTGGAATGGAGTACACAGTCGGCTACCACCATAAGCAGCCCTACAGGGCTCTTCTCCCTGCACTGCAGGGAGGTCCCACCATTTTAGAAGATCCTGGATCTTTCCTGGGAGTAGACAGTGGGAGAAGCTAGGGCCCAGCAACCTGAGCCCACCAGGACACCTAGCACCATCCAAACCCAGTAGAGGGAGCCACAAACAGCAGGACACCAACACACATGGAAATTTGGCAGTCTCCAAAACCCATCAAGATAGCCAAAATGGGGAAACAAAGAAACAAATCCCAAATGAAAGAACAAGAGAACTCTATCAAAGATGAGATAAATAAAATGCAGCTAATAAAATAATCAGAGGTAGAGTTCAGAGCCATGATCTTGAGGAAGTTCAAGAGCATGAGTAAGGACATCAGCACTATGAGTGAAGATATAGAAACATTGAAAACCAACCACCTGGAAATGAAGAATGATAGAGAATAAATAAAGAACACATTGGAAGGACTCAACAGCAGAGTAGAGAAAGCTGAGGACCGGATCAGTAAATTAGAAGACAGGGTAGAAAAAATCAACACATCAAAAACCCAAAAGGAAAAAACAATGAAAAAACAGGAAGATAGCTTAAGAGAACTGTGGGACAACTGGAAATGTAATAACATTAACATCATAGGAGTCCCCGAAGAGGAAGAAAATGGGCAAGAGTTAAAGACTATATTTGAAAAAATAATGACAGAAAGCTTTCCTAACCTGCTGAAGGAAGAAGGCATTAAATTTCAAAGAGCACAGAGAGCCCCAAGTAAAAATTATCCAAACAAGCCCACACCAAGACACATAGTAATTAAAATTCCAAAAATTGAAGACAAAGAGAGAATCATAAAGGCAGCAAGAGATAAGCAACAGGTTACCTACAAAGGAACCACCATAAGGCTCTCAGCTGACTTCTCAACAGAAATACTACAGGCCAGAAAGGAGTGGCATGAAGTAATCAGGATCATGAAAAAAAGGATCTGAGTCCAAGATGACTCTACCCTGCAAGGCTATCATTCAAAATAGAAGGTCAAATAAAGAGCTTTCCAGACAAAAAAGTCTCAGGAAATATATATACACAAAACCAGTATTGCAACATATGCTAAAAGAATTGCTGTAATTAGTAGAAGAAATACAAAGAAAAATAGAACCACACATAAGAAAAATGTTACTAATAAGTACTATCAATTATCACCTTAAATGAGAATGGTATGAATGCTGCGATAAAAAGACACAGAGTAGCTGACTGGATAAGAAAGCATGACTCACATATATGTTGTTGACAAGAGACCCACCTCACAACAAAAGACTCACATAGGTTGAAAGTGAAGGGATGGAAAAAAATCTTTCAAGCACATGGAAAGCAAAAAAAAAAAAAAAAAAAAAAAAAAAAAGCTGGGGTAGAAATATTCATATCTGAAAAAGTAGATTTCAAAATGAAGACCATAACTAGAGACAAAAAAGGTCACTACCTAATATTGAAAGGATTTATCCAACAGAAAGATATAACCTTGGTTAACATTTATGCACCCAATATAGGAGCACCAACATATATAAAAAATCTTTTGGAGGACTTCAGAGGAGAAATCAACATAAATACAATCATAGCAGGGGATATCAACACCCTGCTGACATCACTGGATAGATATTCTAGACAAAAAATTAACAAGGAAACACAGACTCTAAATGAAGTGCTAGATCAAACGGATTTCATACATATCTACATAGAATTATATTCCCAAACCGTAGAATTCTCATTCTTCTAAAGTGAACATGGAATATTCTCAAAGATACACCACATGTTAGAGCACAAACTAAGTCTCTACAAGTTCAAAAAAATCGAAATCATATAAAGCATCTTCTCAGATCAAAAGGGCATGCAACTAGAAATCAATTGAAATAAGAATTACAAAGATATTTGAAAACATGGAGGCTAAATAGCATGTTATTGAACAATGAATGATTTACCATAGAGATCAAGGAAGAAATTAAAATCTTCCTGAAAACAATGAAAATGAAGACACAACAACACAAAATCTATGGAATGCAGCGAAAGCAGTTCGGAGAGGGAAGTTCATAGCACTACAGGTCTCCCTCAAAAAGTAAGAAAAATATCTAATAGACTATCTAACTTCACAAATTAAACAACTACAAAGCAAACATAAAGAAACCCCAGAGCAAATAGAAGGAAGAAAATAGTAAATATTAGAGCAGAAATGGAGACCAAAAAATATATATATATTCTAAGGATGAATGATACAAACAGCTGTTACTTTGAAAAGATAAAAAAGATTAATGAAACCTTACCTTGACTCACCAAGAAACAAAGAGAGACAACCCAAATACACTAAATCAGAAATGAAAGAGGAGAAATAATAACTGACACCACAGAAATACAAAGGATTGTTAACAAATATTATGAACAATATACGGCAACAAATACGACAATCTAAGCAAAACGGACAAAATTCTAGAAACACATAGTCTCCCAAAACTGAACTGGGAAGAGATAGAAAACTTGAACAGACCTATAACAACAGAAGAAATTGAAGAAGAAATAAAGACTTTCCCAGCAAACAAACGCCCTGGACCGGATGGCTTCACGGGGGAGTTTTACCGAACATTCAAAGAAGAACTAACACCCATTCTCCTCTAACTATTTCAAAATATTCAAGAACAAGAAAGACTTCCAAATTTGTTTTATGAAGCCAGCATAATTCTAGTTCCAAAACCAGAAAAAGACACTACAAAGAAAGAAAACTACAGGCCAGTATCCCTGATGAACATAGTCGACGAAATCCTGAACAAAATACTCGTAAATCAGATCCAGCAATACACCAAAAAAAATTATCCACCATGTCCAAGTGGGATTCATCCCAGGGATGCAAGGCTAGTACAATATTTGCATATCAATAAACGTGATACACCACATATATAAAATGAAGAAAAAAAACCACATGATCATATCAATAAATGCTGAAAAAGTCTTCGACAAAATCCAGCATCCATTTCTGATAAAAATGCTCAGCAGTGTGGGAATAGAGGGATCATATATAAATATAATGAAGGCCATATATGAAAGACCTACAGCCAACATCATACTCAATGGACAAAAACTAAAAGCATTTCCCTTAAGAACAGGAACAAGGCAAGGATACCCACTTTCGCCACTCTTATTTAACAGAGTACTGGAAGTCTTAGCCACAGCAATCAGACAGGAAGAAAAAATAAAAGGGATCCAAATTGGAAAGGAGGAATAAAACTGTCATTATTCGCAGATGACATGATACTATACGTAGAAAACCCCAAAGACTCCATCAAAAATTTACTAGACTTAATAAATGAATTTGGCAAAGTAGCACGATACAAAATTAACATCAAGAAATTGATGGCATTCTTATACACCAATGATGAAATCACAAAAAGAGAAACTAAAAAAGAATCCCATTACCATTGTGGCAAAAAAAATTAAGATTCCTAGGAATAAACTTAAACAAAGAAATAAAGGACCTATTCACAGAAAACTACAGGTCATTGAAAAAATAAATAGAGGAAGATATAAAAATGTGGAAGCACATACCCTGTTCATGGATTGGAAGAATTAACATCATTAAAATGTCCATACTACCCAAAGAAATCAATAGATTCAATGCGATACCCATAAAAATACCAATGGCATATTTCACAGAATTAGAACAAGTACTTCAAAAGTTCATATGGAACCAAAAAAGATCTCGAATGGCCACATCAATCTTGAAAAAGAAGAACAAATTTGGAGGGATCACATTACCAGATTTCAGGTTATACTACAAAGCTACTGTAATCAAAACAGCCTGGTACTGGCTCAAGAACGGGCATATAGACTAGTGGAACAGAACAGAGAATCCAGAAATGGACCCAAGACAATATGCTCAATTAACATTTGACAAAGGTGGCAAGAGCATACAGTGGAGTAAGGACAGCCTCTTTAATAAATGGTGCTGGGGAAATTGGACAGCTACATGCACAAAAATGAAACTAGACCATCAACTTACACCACACACAAGAATAAACTCAAAATGGATAAAAGACTTAAATGTGACTCATGAATCCATAAAAATCCTAGAAGAGACTGTAGGCAACAAAATTTCAGACATCATACGCATCGGAATTTTTACTGATACATCACCTATGGCCACAGAAAGAAAGGAGAAAATAAATTCCTGGGACTACATCACACTCAAAAGCTTCTGCATAGCACAAGAAACCACGGCCAAAATGGAACAGCAACCCACCTTATGGGAGAGCATAATTGCCAATGATACAGTAGATAATGGGTTAATTTCCTATGTATATAGAGTGATCATGCAGCTCCACAAAAGGAAATCAAAAAACCCAATTTAAAAATGGGCAGAGGAACTAAATAGACACCTCTCCAAACAGGACATACAAATGGCTAAGAGACATATGAAGAAATGCTCATCATCACTAATCATCAGAGAGTAGCAAATTAAAACAATTCTTAAGTATCACCTCACACCTGTTAGAATGATCGCCATCAACAAATCATCAAACAACAAGTGTTGGCGAGGGTCTGGAGAAAAGGGGACTCTAGTACACTGCTGATGGGAGTGCAGACTGGTGCAGCCACTATGGAAAACAATATAGTGTTACCTCAAAAATTTAAAAATTGAACTTCCATTTGACCCAGTGACCCCACTTCTAGGAATATATCCTAGAAAGCCTGAAACACCAATCAGAAAGAATATATGTACCCCCATGTTCATAGCAGCACTATTTACAATAGCTAAGATCTGGAAATAGCCCAAATGACCATCAGTAGACAAATGGATAAAAAAGTTGTGGTACTTATACGCAATGGAGTACTATGCAGCTGTAAGAAAGAAAGATGTCTTATTCTTTGAGAAGACATGGAGGACCTAGAGAGTATTATCCTAAGTGAAACAAGCCAAGCAGAGAAAGACAAGTATCACATGATTTCACTTATTTGTGGAATATAATGAACATTACAGTCTGAGAAATGGGATAGTCCCAGAGACATGGAAGTGGGGTACAGACTATCAATGCCCAGAAGAGGGGATGGTGGGGGAGAGATAAACCTCAGAACTTTTATGCATGTATGCATGAACAATGGACATGGACAACAAAGCTGGGGACAATGTGGGGAGGATGGGGGAGGAGAGTATCAGTGGGGGGAAAAGGAGATACATCTGTAACAAAAATAATTAATGAAATAAAAAATAAAAAGAAGTGATAGGGTAGCTGAATTGATAAGAAAACATCACCCTTATGTACACTTTCTATAAAAGACGTACTTCAGAACAAAAGATTCACAGAGGTTGAAAATAAAAAGAAATATAATAGTCCGTGCAAATGAAAACAAACTGCAGTTGCAACTTATATCTGGCAAAATAGACTTCAAAATAAAGGCCATAACAAGAGACAAAGTATGTCACTACATAATACTAAATTGATCAATCTAACAAGAGCATATCACACATCCAATATAGGAACATATATATATGACTCTTGGTGGACTCTATAGGAAAGATCAACAACAATAAAGTTATCGCAAGGGAAATTAACACCTCACTATCATCACTAGATAGACCTTCCAGATAAAGTATCAACAGGGAATCAGTAACCTAACATGACACACTAGATCAAATGGATTTAGTTGATATTTACAGAATATTTCATCACAGATCTATAGAATATATATTCTTCTCAAGTGCACCATTGAATATGTTCAAAGATAGACCACATATTAGGATGAAAAATAAGTCTTTATAAATTAAGAAGATTGAAATCATATAAAGCATTTTCTTGGATCACATGGCATAATAGAAGAAATACACTAAAATAAAAATCTTAGAAACATACAAACAATTGGAGGCTAAATAACATGTTATTAAGCAATGAATTAGTTAACAATGAGATGAAGAAAAAAATCAAAAACTTTCTTGAAAAAGAGGAAAATTGAACATGAAATAATCCAGTGTCTATGGGACAAAGCAAAGGCATTCCTGAGAGGAAAGTTTATGGCATTACAGGTATACCTTAAAGAACAAGAAAACCTGAAACAAAATATCTAGTATCAAACCAGAAAGAAGTAAGAATAAAAAATTTTTAAAAAGCAAGAAAAGCCTTAATAAGCATAGGCAAGAAATAATAAAGATTAGAGCAAAAATAAATGACATAAATGCTAGGAGCAAAATACAAAAGAACGATGAAACCAAGAGCTCATTCTTTCAAAAGATAAATAAGATTCATAAACCTTTAGCCAGAGTCCTCAAGAAATGAGAGAGGACACAAATAAATAAAATCAGAAATGAAACAGAAAAAATATCAACTGGCATCACAGAAATAAAGAGTATTATAAGAAAATATTATAAACAAGTACATGCAAAAACTTTGATGACCTGGGCAAAATGAACACATTTTTAGAAACATATAATCTTCCAAAATTGAATCAGGAAGAATGAGAGACACTAAATAGACAAAAAACAAAACAAAATAAAACTAATTAAATTAAAGAAATAATGATAAAATTCATAGCAAACAAAAATCCTGGACCAGATTGTTTCACAGACAAATTTTACCAAATATTAACAGAAGAACTAACACCTATTCTCCTTAAAGTATTTCCATAAATACAAGTAGAAAGAAGGTGTCCAAGCTCTTTTTACAAGGCCAACATTAGCTTAATTTCAAAACAGAAAAAAAACATTAAAGTGAAAGAAAATTATAGGACAATAATCCTAATGAACATACACGCTAAGTTTCTCAACAAAATATTAGCAGATAGACTCCAGCAATATATTAAAAATATCATATACATGTCCAAGTGGGATTTATTCTAGGGATGCAATCAATAAATGTAATACATCACATAAACAAATAAAAGATAAGAGTCACATGATTATATCAATAAATGCAGAACACGCATTTGATAAAATTTAGCATGAGTGTATGATAAAAACTCTTAGCAGAGTGGGAATAAAGGGATCATACATCAAAATAACCAAGGTCATATATGACAAACCTACAACTAACACCATATTCAATGGGGAAAAAAACTTAAATTATTTCTTCTAAGATTAGGAACAGAACAGGATTTCTGTTTCCACCACTCTTATTTAACATATTACTGGAAGTCCTTGCCACAGTAATCAGACAAGGAGAACAAATGGCATTCAAATTGGAAAGGAGGAAGTGAAATTATTATTATTTGCAAATGACATAATATTGTACATAGATAACCATAAATACATACACACACACAAATTAACATACTATATTTAATAAATTAATTCATCAAATCAGCCAAATATAAAATTAACATCCAAGAAATGATAGCATTTTTATAGACCAATAAGGAACAATCCCATTTACTATTGCAGCAAAAATAATAAGGTCTCTAGGAATAAACTTGACCAAGGAGTTAAATGACCTGTACTTAAAAAACTGTAGGACATTGAAGAAAGAAATAGAGAAAGAAACAAACAAGTAGAAGCATATATTATATTTATGGTTTAAAACAATTAACATAATTAAAAGGTCCAGACTATTCAATGCAATCTATCATTTAAATGCAATTTCTATTAAAATATCATTGGCATATTTCACAGATCTAGAATTAATATTCCAAATATTTATATAAAATCAAAAGCCCCGAATAGTCTCAGCAATCTTTAGAAAGAAGAACAAAGTTGGAGGGATCACAATACTGGATATCAAAATATACTACAAAGCCATTGTTATCAAAACAGTATGGTAGTGACATATGAATAGTAATATAGATTAATGGGACCAAATAGAGAGCTTAGAAACCAACCTATACCATTATGATCAATTAATATTTGACAAAGTAGGCAAAAGCATACAATGGAGTAAAAAGTCTTTTTAATAACTGGTGTCGAAAAAATTGGACAGGTACGTGTAAAAAAATAAAACTAAATCATCAGCTTACACACTACACAAGAATAAACTCAAAATGGATAAAATACTTAAATGTAAGTCACTAAATTATAAAAATTTTAGAAAAAAACAGGTGGAATTATCTCAGATATCTCTTGTAGCAATATTTTGGCTGACATATCTCTAGTGCAAAGGAAACAAAAACAAACAGACAAATGGGGCTACATGAAAATAAGAAGTTTCTGCTCAGCAAAAGAAACCATCAACAAAATAAAAAAAGAAACCCACAGTATAGTAGAACATATTTACCAATTATTCATCTGATAAGGGGCTAGTTTCCAAAATATATAAAGAACTTTTACAACTCAACACCAGAAAGACAAACAATCCAATTTAAAAATGGGCAAATGACCTGAATGAACACTTTTCCAAACAAGCATACAAATGGCCAATAGATGTACGAAGAAATGCTCAATGTCATTAATCATCAGAGATGCAAATTAAAATACAATAAGGTATCACCTCATACCTGCCTGAGTGGCTACCATCACTAAATCAGTAAAAAAGTGCTGGTGAGGATGTGGAGAACGGAGAAGTCTAGTGTACTGTTGAGGAGAATGAAGACTGGTGAAGCCACTGTGGAAAACAGTATGGAGTTTCCTAAAACAAAATGGAAAATGTAACTGCCCAGCAATGCCACTTCTGCAAGTATGTCCCAAGAATAATAAAACAGCAATCAGAAAAGATATGTACACCCCTATGTTCATAACATCATTATTTATGATAGTTAAGATATGAAAATAGCCCAAGTGCCCATCAATAGATAAGTGAATAAAATAGCTGTGGTACATTTACAAAATGGAATACTATGTGGCTAGAAAAGAAGAGAAACTCTTACCTTTTACAGTAGCATGGATGGATCTGGTAATTATTAGTCTAAGCAAAATAAGCCAGACAAAGACAAATAACCATATGAGCTCACTTATATGTAGAATCTAATGAATAAAATAAACTGACAAACAAAATAGAAGCAGAGGCACAGGGACATGGAAAAGACTAACACATGTCAGAGGGGAAGAGGTGGAAGGTGGCCAGATAAAATAAGTTGAAATGACTAGTCAAAGAACAAATATTCATAGCCCATGGACACAGACAACAGTGTGGTAAAGACCAGGGGAGTGGGGGTGGGGGCTTGGTGGAGGTTGGCAAAAAAGGGGAAAATGTGTCAACAATAAAAAAATATATATTGCTAGGTATTTTTTGAAGCAATTGTAAATGGGAATGTTTTCTTAACTTTCCTTTCTGACAGTACATTATTGTGTAAAAATTCAATTGATTTCTGGATAATTATTTTGAATCATGCTAATTTCCTGAAATCATTTACCAGTTCTGGTGATTTTTAATGGAATTTTGGGGTTCTCTATATACAGTATTATGTCACCTGCAAATAAGAAATTTGAATCATTTTTATTTCTTCTTGTCTGATTGTTGTGACTAGGACTTCCACTGCTATGTTGAATAAGAGTGGTAAAAGTAGACTTCTTCCCAATTTTAAGAAAAATAATTTATTTTTTGCCTATTGACTATGACATTGGATGCTTTTAGTTATATATGAATTTATTATAATGAGATATGTTCACTCTATTTCCAATTTGCTGAGGGTTTTTTTTATTATTATAAATAGGTGCTGAATTTTATCAAATGGTTTCTTGCATTTATTGATATGATTATGCAATTTTATCCTTCATATTCTGTGTGTGATTTATGGATATTGTATCAACCTTGCATCCCTGAAATAAATCCAACTTAATCATTATGTATGACTTTTTTAATGTATTGCTGGATCTAGTTTGCTAATATATATGGTTATTTGTTAAGATATGAAAATAGCCCAAGTGCCCATCAATAGATAAGTGAATAAAATAGCTGTGGTACATTTACAAAATGGAATACTATGTGGCTAGAAAAGAAAAGAAACTCTTACCTTTTACAGTAGCATGGATGGATCTGGTAATTATTAGTCTAAGCAAAATAAGCCAGACAAAGACAAATAACCATTCTTTGTTTCATTGATCCTTTGAATTGTTTCTTTAGACTCTATATAGTTTATTTCTGCTGTGATCTTTACTGTTTTCTTCCTTCTAGTTGCTCTGGGAGTTTTTTTCTGTTTGCTCTCTAGTTCTTTAAGTTGTGAGGTTAGATATTCCATTAGAGATTTTTATTGTTTTTTGAGGTAGGCCTGAAGTGCTATGAACTTCCCTCTCAGAACTGCTTTCTCTGCATCCCATAGATTTTGTGTTGTGTCTTCATTTTCATTGGTTTCCAGGAAGTTTTTTTTTTTTTTTTTTCTTCCTTGATCTCCTCGGTAACCCATTCATTGTTTAATAACATGCTATTTAGCTTCCATGTGTTCAAATGTCTTTGTATGTTCTTCTTGCAATTGATTTCTAGTTTCATGCCATTGTGATCTGAGAAGATGCTTGATATGATTTCAGTCTTCTTGAACTTGTAGAAACTTAATTTGTGCCCTAACATGTGGTCTATCTTTGAGAATGTCCCATATGCACTTGAGAAGAATGTGAATTCTGTAGTTTTGAGGTGTAATTCTCTGTAGACATCTATTAAATCCATTTGGTCTAGTGCTTCATTTAGAGTATTTGTTTCCTTGCTGATATTTTTGACTAGAGGATCTATACAGTGATGTCAACGGGGTGTTGAAGTCCCCTGCTATGATTGTATTGCTATTGATTTCTCCTTTGAAGTTCTCCAGAAGATTTTTAATATATTTTGGTGCTCCTATATTGGGTGCATATATGTTTATCAAGGTTATATCTTCCTGTTGGATAGATCCTTTCAATATTACATAGTGGCCTTTTTTGTCTCTAGTTATGGCCTTCATTTTGAAATATATTTTATCAGATATGAGCATTTCTACCCTACCTTTTTTTTCCTTTCTGTTTGCTTGGAAGATTTTTTTTCCATCCCTTCACTTTCAACCTATGCGAGTCTTTTGTTGTAAGGTGTGTCTCTTTCAAACAACATATAGATGAGTCATGCTTTTTTATCCAATCAGCTACTCTGTGTCTTTTAATGGAAGCATTCAGTCCATGTACATTTAAGGAGATTATTGATATGTACTTATTTATTGCCATTTTGTTTAGTGTGGTTCTATTTTTTTTCCTATTTTTCCTGCTAATTAAAGCAGTCTTTTTAACATTTTTTGCAGTGCTGGTTTGGTGCTAATGTATTCCCTTAGCCATTTTTTCTCTGGGAAGCTCTTTATTTGACCTTCTATTTTGAATGATTGCTTAGCTGTGTAGAGTCGTCGTGGATTCAGATTCTTGTTTTTCATGATTTTGATTACTTCATGCCATTCCCTTCTGGCCTGTAGTGTTCCTTGTGAGAAGTCACCTGAGAGCCTTATGGGGTTTCCCTTGTAGGTAACCTGTTGCTTTATCTTGCTGCTTTTAGGATTCTCTCTTTGTCTTGAATTTTTGGCACTTTGATTACTATGTGTCTTGGTGTGGGCTTGTTTGGGTTCTTCTAACTTGGGGCTCTTTGTCTTCTTGAACTTGAATACCTTCTTCCCTCACCAAATTAGGCACGTTTTTGTCCCTATTTCTTTAAATATATTCTCTAACCCTTGCTCATTTTCTTCTTCTTCGGGGACTCCTATGATGTGAATGTTATTACATTTCTAGTTGTCCCACAGTTTTCTTAAGCTGTCTTCCTGTTTTTTAATTGTTTATTTTGTTTTGTTTTGTTTTTTCTGTTGGTTTTCTGCTTGGTTGATTTTTTCTACCCTATCTTCTAATTTCCTGATCCGGTCCTCAGCTTCCTCTACTCTGCTATTTAGACTTTCCATTGTGTTTTTTATTTCTGATATGCCATTCTTTATTTCTTCTTGGTAGTTTCAATTTCCAACTGGTTGATTTTCAACATTTCTATGTCTTTACTCATGGTGCTCTTGTCCTTACACATGCTGTTGAGCTTCCTCAACATCATAGCTCTGAATTCTAGTTCTGTTACCTTGCTTAACTGCACCTTATTTATCTCATCTTCAGTAGAGGTCTCTTGTTCTTTCATTTGGCTTTTGTTTCTGTTTTTCACTATTTTGGCTATCATAGTGGGCTTTGGAGTCTGCCAAATTTTCCTTGTGGGTGTTGGTGTTCTTCTGTTTGTGGCTCCCTCTCCTGGGTTTGGATGAGTCAGGGAGGACCCACTTTAAACACCACTGTCAACTCTTAACTTTCCTTTTTAGAGTTGCTAGCCCAGGGAATGGTAGTTATCTTCTAGCTTTTTTGCCTGGAGGCTATTAATAGTGGTCACCTGAAGAACATTGTTTCCTGAGTTGACTGAAAATCTCCCTCAGGTGCTCAGTGTATGAGGATTTCCAGAGGGTGGGGCAGATGCTGGTTGTTAATGGCCACTGGGTGGGGTTGAATCTCTGAGGGAGGAGCCGCTGCCTCTCACCAGGGCCATGGGAAGAAGTAAGATGACCACAGTCTTGCGTGGCTGCACTCAGCAAAAGCTCCTAACACCCTCCAAATCCCGAGTGTCCCCACACAGTTCCAGTCCAGTCTGCCCTCCCTCTGCCAGAGCCCAAGGTGAGTGGCTGCTGCCAATTTAGCCTCTGTCTGGGCTCCGCACCGTGGAGCCACCTGGGTCTTTAACCCGAGGGTTCTGCTCCCAGCTAAGGGTGGCCGAGGCTGCGGCTGCTCCCAGCAGAGTCTGTAGCTCCCAGCCAAGGTCACAGGAACCATCTGAGGCAGCCACAGGTTCCAGCTCAGGCAGCTGCTGGTCCCAGTCGAGGCCACAGGACCCAACCAAGGGCGCAGCTTCCAGCCGAGGCCACTAGTCCCACCCAAGGTCATAGCACCCAGCTGAGGTTGCAGGTCCAAGCCGAGGCGGCCGCAGGCCCCAGCCGAGGCAGCAGCTGTTCCCAGCTGAGGCCACAGGACCCAGCTGAGGGCACAGCTTCCAGCTGAGGCCGCTGTTCCCAGCCTAGGGCATAGCACCCAGCCGAGGTCACAGGACCCAGCCGAGGCAGCTGCTGGTCCTAGCTGAGGACATAAGACACAGCCAAGGGCACAGCTTCCAGCTGAGGTGGCTGGTCTCAGCCCAGGCTGCAGCAGGTCCCAGCTGGGGCCGCAGGTCTGAGCCGAGTCCGCTGGTCCCAGCTGAAGCTGAAGTAGGTCCCAGCCCAGGCCGCTGAGGACCATGGGCTCCCGGGCCCCTCTCGCGTCTTCACAAGCCTACTGGGATTGAGTCAGTGTCTCTGGTTATGTGGTCCTCCAAGCTACCTTTCGTTTGCCCCTTCCTGATGATTTGTCTTTATTTTCGTTGTAATTCCAATTTGGTACTGGGAGATGGTCTGTGTAGCTTCCATTCACTCCACCGCCAGTTTTTCTCTCCTAATTTGTACTTCTTAATCCCTTCATCTTTTTCACCTACCCTTTCAGCCCCCATCCATCTGGCAAGCAACAAAAAGTTCTGTATCTATGAGTCTGTTTCTGTTCTGCTTGCTCATTTTGTTTGTGGATTCAATTGTTGATAGATATGTATTAATTGCCATTTTATTGTTTATATTTTTGTTCTTCTTCGCCTTCAAGAAGACCCTTCAACATTTCATACAACACTTGTTTGTTGGGGATGAATTCCTTTAGATTTTTCTTGTCTGGCAAAATCTTGATATGGTCATCAATTCTAAATAATAGCTGTTCAGGATAGAGTAATCTTGGTTGTAAGTCATTGCTTTTCATCACCGTGGATATTTCTTTTCACTCCTTTCTGGCCTGCAGAATTTCTTTTGAGAAATCAGCTGACGGTCTTATGGCAGCTCCTTTGTAGACAATGGACTGCTTTTCTCTTGCGGCTTTTAAGATTACCTCTTTGTATTTAAACTTTGGCATTTTGATGATGATGTGTTTTGGTGTGGAACTCTTTGGATTCAACTTGTTTGGGACTCTGTGCTTCCTGAACTTGTATGTCTGTTTCCCTAAACAAGTTAAGAAAGTTTTCTGTCATTATTGTTTCAAATAGTTTTCCAATTTTCTGCTCTCTCTCTTCTCCTTCAGGTGCCCCTATGATGCAAATGTCAGCACACTTGAAGTTGTCCCAGACGCTCCTTACACTATCCTCCTTTTTTTTCTTGGATTCTTTTTTCTTTTTTCTGTTATTGTTGGTTGTTTTCTGCTTCCTTATATTCCAAATCGATGGTTTGCTTCTTCGCTTTACCTACTCTACTATTGATTCCCTGTAAATTTTTCTTTATTTCAGTTAGTGCATCCTTAATGTTTGACTGGTCCTCTTTTATATTGTTAATGTTCTCACTAAGTTCCTCAAAGGTCTCCTTAAGTTCCTTGAAGGTCTCACTAAGTCCCTTGTATGTATCACCAAGTTCCCTGAGCAACATTACAACCTGTGTTCTGAACTCTGCATCTTTTAGATTGCTTATCTCCATTTTGTTTAGTTCTTTTCCTGGAGTTTTGTTCTTTTCTTTCTTTTGAGACATGTTTATTTGTCTCCTTATTTTGGCTATTTCCCTGTGATGGTTTCTATGTATTAGGCAGAGCTGCTATTCCTCCTAGGCTTCATATGGTGGCCTACTATTGTAGGTGTCCTGTAGGATCCAGTGGCACAGTCTCCCTGATCACCCCAGCTGGGCTCTTGCAATGCACCCCTAGTGTCAACTGTACACACTTCCCTTGTAATTGAGTCTTGACTGCTTTTGACACAACAATGGGTGGAGTTTACTCAGGCTAATCAGCTGCAAGGACTGGCTGTAACCACTAGCCACTACCTTGGAAGATCAGCTGTGTAGGGGCCCACCGCACAGAGCATGACTTACTTCAGCAGGGTTCTGGTACCCACTGAGTCCACTCATAGAATGTGTTATTTGTGGAAGTGGTTGAGTGGTGGTGTTTTGATGTGGTCTGAAGCTGTCCTCCAGGTGTGCTGGCTCTTTGGCAAGGTCAGCCACTGCCTGGTGTTCTACCCAGGGCCACCAGGCATAAGCTACAAAATGATCTGCAGATGGCTGCTTCTTGTGCTGGGCTTGGAGTTGTCCAGGAAAAGCCAAGTTGTGAACCAAGGCTGGTTGCTTCTAGTGCCAGGCCTGGGGCCATTTAACGAGAGGTATGGGCTCACTGAGACTGATGTCTCTTGAGCCCTGGCTCTGTACTGCTCTTGTGGGCCACTGGGTCACACAGGGCCCTATGGAGCCCCTGGTCCCACTGCTGGTGGCTGGGGAGTGCTGCTACCCAAAGGGGCTCAGCTCCTGCTCAGCCTTTGATGTAGTTTTTTTGGGAGGAGAATAGTTCTCTGCTGCTGGTCTGTGCTTCTGTTGCCTGGGGATGAATATCTGCTCCCCAGTCTCTGTTGCTGGGGATATATCTGAACTCTGATCAGGCTGCTATATGTGGGGGATGGTGCTAGGCTCCTGGCCATTTGTGGTTTCTGCAACCTTGACAGCTCTACTACTGTGCTGTGTTGACACAGGGTGTCCACTGGCCCAATGGTGCCAGGTGCACTGATAGGCTCAAATACCAGATGCTGCTTGTTTGAGAGATTTTAAGAAACTCTGAAGCAGGATCCAAGACAGGACAATCCTATGGTAAATCTTTTGGAAACAGCTTAGGTGGGCTAGAAAGTTGTGTGGGGCGGGGCTTCAGGGAATCATCGGGGTGGGGCCGAAATTGTGAACCAGGTTTCTGGAGTCCCAGATATGGCAGCTGTCTCCCTGTCCTGTGGGGGAAGGGCTTACCAAAGGTAAAACATCCTCCACCAGCACATCTGTCCAGGAGAAAGCTGCTTCTCCAGCCCTCATCTGGAAGCCAAATAGCTCAGTTTTTCCCTGTTCTCTGGTGCCCCTGAAGATGCCGCCCCTCGGAGCTCAGAGGGAGTGGGTCTGAGCAAGTCTGTGCATGAGCCCTTTAAGAGAAACTGCTGGGGCTTCCCCAGCTGCAGCCTCCCTCTGCCTCAGTTCCCATTGGTTTTACAGCTAGAAGTTATGGGGACTTTTCTCCCTGGCACTGGAACCCTGAGCTGGGCACCTGGTGTGGGACGGGGACCCCTCACTCCTCAGGGAGGATCTTCCCAGCTGAGGTGTCCTCCTGATTTTTATCTGACACACATGGGTGTGGGATGAGCTTGTCTGTGACTCCACCCCTCCTACCAGTCTCTATGTGGTGGCTTCTTTAATTTTGTAGTTGTAGGACTTCCATTCAGCTTGATATTAGGCCATTTTGAATGATGGTTGTGCTGTAGTTCTGTTGTAATTTTGATGTGGTTGTGGGAGGACGCGATACTGCATTTACCTACGCCGCCATCTTCAGAACTTGTCCAACATATCATTTTTTATTTGTAATGTTTTGATCTGGTTTGGGAATCAGGATAATACTTGTCTAGTTAAATGAGCATGAAGTTTTTCTCTCCTCTTGAATTATTTGGAATAGTTTAAGAAGAATATGTGTTAGTTCTTCTTTGAATGTTTGGTAAAATTCACCTGTGAAGCCATCTGGTCCAAGACTCTTGTGTTTTTGTTTTTTTAATTTTTTTATTGCTGTTCTAACTTCAATAGTTGTAATCTATTCATTCATATTCTCTTCGATTCAGTTTTGGAAGATTGTATGTTTCTAGAAATTTATCCATTCTTCCAGATTGACCAATATGTAGGTATATTACTGTTCATAACATTTTCTTACATTTCTTTGTTTTGTTTTTTGGTGCCAGTTGTTACTTCTTCCCTTTTATTTCTCATTTTATTTTGGTCCTCTCTCTTTTTTTCTCAATGAGTCTTATTAAAGGTTTGTCCATCTGGTTTAGCTTTTCGAAGAACTAGCTCTTGATCTCATTGATCTTTTGTACTGTGATTTTGAACTCTCTTTCTCTTTTTTTTTTTCCTCTAATTTTTATTTTCTTCCTTCTACTCAATTTGGGCTTTGTTTGTTGTTGTTTTTTAAGTTCCTTTAAGTATACTGTTAGATTGCTTGTTTGAGATTTTCCTTGTTTCTTGAGGTAGGCTTGTAATGTTTTGAATTTTCCTCTTAGGACTGCTTTTGCAGAGTCCCATGAATCTTGGGCTGTTGTGTTCTCATTTACATTTTCTTCAAGGTATTATTTTATTTCTTCCTTTATCTCATTGTTAACCTATTCATTGTTTAGAAGCATATCATTTAGCCTCCATGTCTTGGGTGTCTTTTTTTCTCTTGAGATTGATTTATGTTCATTATGTTTGTATCATTATGTTCAGAGGATACTTGATATAATTTAAATCTTTTAAAATTTATTTAGACTTGTTTTGTGTCCTAACATGTGATCTATTCTAAAAAATGTTTATGTGCACTTGAAAAGAATGTATATTCTGCTGCTTTGGGGTGAAAGTCTCTGAAGATATCAATTACATTTATCTTATCTAGTGTGTTATATAAGGTTATAATTTTCTTGTTGATTTTCTGTCTGAAAGATCTGTCCATTGATCTGTGGGTTGTTAACATCCTCTACTATGGCGGAATTACTGTCAATCTCTCCCTTTATCATTTCAGCAAGGGTTATATCCTCTTGCTGAATTGCTTCATTTATTATTATATAGTGTTTTGTTTGTTTGTTTGTTTTTGTCTCTTACTATAGCCTTGGTTTTAAAGTCTATTTTGTCAGATATAAGTACTGCTACTCCAGTTCTTTTCTTTATTTTTATTTGCATAAAATATATATTTTCCATCATTTGCTTTTAGTCTGTGTATATCTCCTGTTCTGATGTGGATCTCTTGTAGACAGCATATACATAGGTCTTGCTTTCTTATTCACTCAACTACCTTATATCTTTTGATTGGACCATTTCAGTCATTTATTTTTAAAGTGATTAATGATAAGTATATATTTGTTGCCATTTTATTCTTTTAACTATGTTACTCTATTTTTCTTCTTCTCCTCCCCCTTCTCCTCCCCCATTCTCTTCCTCCTCTTCCTTCACCTTCTTCTTTTCTTCTTCCTTCTTCTCCTTATTTCTTCTTTTCCTCCTCCTCCTCCTTCTTATTCTCTCTTTTTTTCTACTTCTTAAAATTGCCTCTTTAACATTTCTTGTAATACTGGTTTGGTGGTAACAAACTCCTTAATTCTTTATTGCCTTGGAAACTCTATTTCTCTTTCAATTTTAAATGATAGTCTTTCTGGGTAAATTAGTCTTGGTTATAGGTCCTTGCTTTACATTTCTTTGCATATTTTATGTGTATCCCTTCTGTCCCAAACTGTTTCTATAGAAAAAGCAGCTGTCATCCTGTGGGAGCTCCCCTGATGTTAACTGTCTTTCTCTTGCATCTTTCAGATGTTCTCTTTCTTTTTAAACTTTGCTATTTTAACTATGATGTGTCTTGGTGTGGACCTCTTTGGGTCCATCTTGTTTGGAATTCTCCACACTTTTTGGACTGTGGTCTTTTTCCCTCATCAGGTTAGAAAACTTTTTGGTCATTATTTTTTCAAATAGGTTGTGAATCCATTTTTCTCTCTCTTCTTATGATGCTCTGTTATACGAATGTTGTTATGCTTCATATTTTCACAAAGATCTTTTTACTTAGCCTCATTTTTTTCTTTTGTTGCTCTGACTAGATGTTTTTTTCTACCTTGTCATCCAAATCATTGTTTTAATTTTTTACTTCATCCAGCCTACTGCTATTAATTCCAGTGTGTTCTTGATGTCAGATATTGTATTCTTTTTTTTTTTTTTTTTCATGATTTCTATGTCATCTTTCACGCTCTTTTAGTTCTCATTTCCTTGAGCATCTTGGTAACCATTACTTTGAATGCTATATTGAATAAAGTGCATGCCTCTATTTAATTTAATTCTTATTCTGGAAAGTTTTTCTGGTCTTTCACTTGGGGCCTTTTTTCTGTCTCCTTATTTTATCTACACTTTGTGTTTGTTTCTATGTATCATATATATATTACTATGACTCCAGTCTTCATGAGGTGGCCTTATGCAGTTGGTATCTTATGGAACCCATTGGCATAGTCTCTTTGATTACCTGAGCTGGCTCCAGGAAAGTCTCTTGTGTGTGTTATATGGGACTTCCTGTTGTAATTAAGTCTTGATTGCTATTGGTCAATTTATGCATGAGATTTATCCTCAAGCTGGCTGGTGGTGAAGCTCAGCAACTGTAACCATGATCTGTGAGCTGCCATGCAGATGCTGACTACACAAAGCAAAATTTGCCTCAGTAGTATTTTGTGCATGCTGATATCTCTCTTTGAAAATGCTTCTTATGAAACTTATTGAATACTACTCTGATGTTGTCTAAAGCTGGCCACTGGGTATGTTGGTTCTGAAACTCTCAGGAAGGACTCTTATACAGGCAAATGTCAGACATTTTTTGTGCCTGGCCTTGGGAACCTGTTTGGAGCTACAAACAATCCACAGTTTGTGGCTCCTCTGCTGGGCTTGGGTGATTGTGGGAAAAACCAAGCTGAACACCAAAGCTGGCTTTTATCAGCACTAGACCCAGGGGTAGGTCAGTATATATCCCAAGGCACCCGGAGATCCAACCCTGCCTGCCTCCACCTACTGGCTGCCTATTATGCTTAGTCATTAGAAAAGCTTTTAGTGGTATTCAAGTTGCATAAGGTAAATTCTCAGTGAGTCACTAGGTAGGAGCAAGCAGTGTTTACCACACTGATACAGATTCAAACTAGGTGCCACTGCTGGGTCTGAGGCCACAGAGCCAAGGTCCCAGGGTATACTAAGTTTAGCTGCCACCCATTGAGTGCTCACACACTTTTGTGGCTGGCTGCCTATTAGGCTCAAGCACTAAAGAGACTTTGTAGAATTGGGAGAATGAGGCTAGTAGCTCTCCCATAATGGGGAGGTGCTGGTCAGGCATCAGGGAAGGTGGTAAGTGTGGTACCTGCCCCAGAGCCACATGACTTAGTCTATTATAAATTGTACCCTGACCTTAGCAGGGCCAAGCCACTAGGAGTCAAGTGGCTGGGGCCCATGGAGCCTGCTCTTATGAGACCCAACACAAGTCTCTTTGATTAACTGAGCTGGGTGCTCTAGGAATGTCCCTTGTGTGTATTATTTGGGTCCTTCTGTTATAATCGAGTCTCGATTGCTATTGCCCTTTTATGCATGGGATTGACCCTTAAGCTGGCTAGCTGGGAGGCTCAACCCTGACCATAATCTCTGAGCTGTCATACAGGTGCTGACTGTACAAAGTAGAATTTGCCTCAGTAGGTTTTGGTGCCTGCTGATGACTCTCTTTGCATATACTGCTTGTGAAGCTTATTGAATACTGCTTTGATGTCCTCTGAAGCTAGCCACTGGGTATGCTGGTTCTGGAGCCTCTTGAGAGGAATTCAATCAGGTTCACAGAACAGGGGAGAAAATGGTCCCTGCTCCAAAGTCACACAACTCAGTTACTGACACCTACTATGTCTGCCCAGACCACTAAACCCTGGCCAAGGTATCTGACTTCTCAGCCTGGCCTAAGCTCCACAGGGTGGAGTGAAAGTCCAGAAGGTGGGTCTATTGTTTACCACTAGGCTGATGCCACAGTGAGGGGAGTGGTCCACCCGGTAAAGATGGTGTCTGAAGTGTGGAAAAGTGACCCAGCAGAGGCATCCTGGCAGCTTTCCCTTCTGCTTCCCCTACCCAAAACCATAAACCCCAGGCTCTCTTCAGGCAACTCTGGTCACCTCCACCCTCCCTCTGCTGGAGCCCAGGGTGAGATTGTTCCTTTAAGAGGATGCTTGTGTCTTTAGCAAGGACACCTCTTCCCAGTTCTGGTGCTCTGGGTTGAAGAGTCCAGCTTGGAGCTGAGACCCTATGCTTCTCAGGAAGAACCCCCCCACAGCTGATATCCTTTTGGAACCTGAGCTGCCACCTGTGGAAGCGCAGACAGCCCTTTTTGTGTTTCTGCCCTTCCTATCAGTCTTCATGTGGCTTCTTCTGTAAATCTTCAGTTATGTCTCTTCTTTAGCTAGTCTTCAGTTAGTTATTCAGGATGATTGTTATTTAAATTAGTTGTTATCCCAGTTTGGTCCTGGGAGGAAGAGAATGTAGCTTCCACCTATTTTGCCATCATCTTGAAATCCTGGTCACATTGTTTTTTATTACATTTGCAGTCTCAATTTCTTTCAGGAGTTGCTCAGAGATTTGGAATTTTCTCCACAACTGGTAATGGATTGGTGAGAAATTCTGAAACTAAGGAAATTAGTCTCAGAGAGTTTAAATTACTTGCAGAAAGCCACCCACTTATCACACAAGAGTATAAGAATTTAACCTTGAGTCTTTTTAGTAAAATAAAAAATTATGGGGTACTTTCAAACACAGAGACAACTAAAAAGAAATTTGAGTAGCCTTCAGCCAGTTTTATCAAAATGGCATTTACCTCTTTGACCTCTATTATTATTATTTTTTTTTACTTCAGCTGCACAGAATCAGATTGATTGCTATCTTTGGTTTTTGACGGACTATGATCTTTGGCTTTTTTATGGGTTTCAATTAATTACTTATTAATTTGTTCATATGGTCACATGTTGATTTGAATAATATAAGGAGTAGTCCTGAATCCAGCACACAACTTAGAAATTAACATGTTAACAATAACTAGGCTTCTTGCTACCTTGTATTCCTGCCTAACTTTTAGGGGCAAATACTATCCTAATTTTGGTGTGTATCATTCTCTTATGTTTTTTAAATATAGTTTTATACATAATACATATAGGTGTATGTATGTATGTGTGTATATATATATATATATATATATATATATACCAAATTGATACAGAGTTTTCAACTGGTATATTGTTTCACATGTTTTTGGCTTTCATTAAAAAGATATGCTTGGCATGGATTTATTTTATTATACTATTGCTTCACTTCCTGGTTACTTATCTGAGTTCTTATCAAGTGTAAGAAGCATTACTTTCTGATTCATGCCCTGATTATTTATCACACAATAAAGAATCTGAAATTAGATTGATGTGGAGATGGTGGTGGGCAGGACTGAAGCAAGGGTGAGTGTGTGAGATTGTGAGAAAGAATGTGAGTGAATGTGAGTGTGGATGACCAACCTTGAGCAGTGCAGAGACACGAGGCAGAAGGTCCCTGTGCTGTGGACAGAAAGCTGCTGGTTACCATGGTAAGAGGCATGTCAGAAAGCTTTTCTTTGCATAGTCAGAAGAATCTACCAATTTGGAAGATCCCTGGGAGGAGGAAGCAGGGAGTGGCTAGGGCTGAGCAACCTGAGTCCACTAGAGCACCTTTCAAAAATGGTCCAGTAGCCCTGGCCAGTTTGGCTCAGCGGTTAGAGCGTCGGCCTGCGGTCCGGAGAGACCCGGGTTCGGTTCCCGCTAAGGGCACGTACTTCGGTTGCAGTTTGTCCCCGGCCCTGGTTGGTCGTGCGGGTGGCAGCCACTCGATGTGTCCCTTCACGTCGATGTTTCTCTCTCTCTCTCCCTCTCTCTCTATCTGTACAAAAAATGGAAAAATATCCTCTGGTGAGGATAAAAAAATAAACAAAAATGGTCCAGTGGACCCTACTGGGTCAACGTGGTCAGCACACAGTAATGGTGCTACCAAGGTTCTGCTATAGTAGCCAAAACCAGCCAGGAGCTGAGCACCATCCCTCAGAGCAGAAACCTGGTCAGAGCCCAGCAACTTCCCCTATAGCAGTAGTGACTAGACAGGAATGGATCCCCACCCCCAATAGTAGCAGAAGCTCACCCAGACACAGGGAGTCAGACACCCCTAGCAGCACTAGCACCAGATTGGGAGCCTGGCACCTTCCCCCACAGTAATAGTGACTGGGCGGGAGTGGAGCCCCACCACCAACAGGCAATAGCAGCTCAGATTGGTAGCTGAGACCCATCCCCAGTGGCATCCACAGAGGTTGATCAGGAGTGGTGCCCCAGCCCAAATAGCAGGGTTCAGGCAGCTGAGACCTGCCCCTGACAACTGCAGCAGCAAATTTGGAGTGGAGCCCCTCCAGCAGCAGCAGCAAAGGCCTTGGAGTAGAGAATGCTCAGCCCCCAATAGCAGTAAAAAATTGGGACCTGAGAGCACACCCTGGCAACAGCAGCAGCAGTAGCAGTGTGAACTGGGAACTGACATTCACCCCCAATAGTGACTGATAAGTTGAACCCCACCAGGCAGCAGGATACCCAGCAGCACACCAGTGGGACCTAAGCACACCAGCAGTATACCAGTGGGAACACACAAACCCCAGCAGTGTACCAACAGGATCCATGAACCTCAGCAGAACACCAGCTGGACCAACACACCCCAGGAGCATACCAGTGGGACCCACAAATCCCAAAAGCATACCAGTGAAACCCACACACCCCACCAGCATGCCAGTGGGACCCCACAAATCCCAGCAGTGCACCATCTGGACCCACGCACCCCAGGCAGCAGCAGCACATATCAGCATCTGAAACCCATCCCCAACAGCATCAGCAGAGGCTGATCAGGAGTGGTGCCCCAGGCAAGCAGCCGCAAGTCTTGGAGAGCCAAGACCTGCATGAAAGACCAATACCAGCCACCAGATGTCAATCCTCCAGGAACCATAGCAGGCAAAAAGTGCCACACACCAAAACAGTCTGGGAGGCACAGCAGCCTTAGTTGATACTCATCGACTAGCCTACACACTCCAACATCCCTCACTGGGTTTAGAACTACCAGACTACTAAAATGGTGAGACAAAGAAACAACATCCAAATTACAGAAAAAAAAAAGGAATCACCAGAAAAGGAACTACAGAAACTAGAAGGAAGCAACTTGTCAGATAAAAAATTCAAAGCAATGACTTTAAGGATGCTCAAACAATTTGGTGAGAACTACAAGCTACTTTATAAGAATTATAAAAAGCTCACTGGAAGCTACTTCAGCTTAGAAAAAAAGAAACTATGCATAAAAGTCAAGAGAAAATAAAAAATAACAGCTATGATGAAAAATACCTTAGAAGGGTTCAATAGTACATTAGAAGAAGCTGATGACCAAATCAGCAACTTAGAAGACGAAGTAGAAAACAACACCCAAATAGAGCAGAAAATGGGGGGAAAAATTTAAAAGGAGGAGGAGAGTTTAAGGGAGCTATAGGACAATACAAAATGTAACAACATTTGTATTATAGAGGTACCGGTAGGACAATAATCAGAGAAGGGAATAGAGAACCTGTTTGAAAAAGTAATGACAGAAAACTTCCCTAAACTGGTGAAGAAACAAGTCACACATGTCCAGGAAACACAGAAAGTCCCAAACAAGATGAATGCCAAAAGACCCACAGCTAGACACATTATAATAAAAATGGCAAATATTAAAGAAAGAATCTTAAAGGAAACAAGAGAGAGACAGAATGTTACCTACAAGGGAGCTTTCATTAGACTGTTAGCTGATTTCTCAATAGAAACACTGCAGGCCAGAAGGGAGTAGCATGAATTGTACAAAGTAATGCAAGGCAAGGGTCTGAATCCAAGACTGATCTATCCAGCAAGGCTGTCATTCAAAATTGAAGAAAAAATAAAAAGCTTCACAGATAAAAACAGAAAGGAATTTACCGCCACCAAACTAGCACTGCAAGAAATGCTGAAGAGACTGCTGTAAGAAGAAAAAGAAACAGAGAGAGAAAGAGGAACACAGGCATAAAATAAAAATGGCAAATAACAACAATCTATCAATAATAACCTTAAATGTAATTGACTTAAATGCTCTAATCAAGAATCATAGGGTAGCTGCTTGGATAAGAAAACACGACCCATACAAGAGACCCAAATCACAATAAAAGACTCACATGGAATGAAAGTAAAGACATGAAAAAAAATTTTTTCTAAGCAAATGAAAATTTTTAAAAAACCTGGTGTAGCAATACTCATATCTGACAAGACAGATTTCAAAACAAGGGACATAATAAGAGACAAAGAACATAATATTAAAAGGATCAATCCAACAAGAGGAAATAACCCTGATAAGCATATACCAAACACAGTGCACCAAAATATATTAGAAAACTTCTGAAAAATTTCAGGGACGAGGTCAACAGCAATATGATCATAGTGGGTGACATTAACACCCCACTGAAACCACTGGATAGATCTTCTAGACAAAAAATTCACAAGAACATAAGAGTCCTTACAAGAAAAACTACATCAGTTGGACGTAATTGATATTTACAGAATATTTCACCCCAAAGCTTCAGAATATACATTCTTCTTAAGTGCACATGAAACATTCACAATGGCATAAAACTAGAACTGAATTACAACAAAAACACACAAAAACATTCAAACACTTGGAAGGTAAATAGCATGTTACTAAATAACAAATGAATTACCAATGAGATCAAAGAAGAAATTTAAAACTTTCTGGAAATCAATGAAAACAAACACACAACAACACAAAATTTATGGAATGCAGCAAGAGTAGTCCTGAGAGGGAAGTTCATAGCACTACAGGCCTACCTCAAGAAATAAGAAAAATTTCTAATTAATTTTCTAACCCTACAAGTTAAAGAACTAGAAAGTAAACAAAAAGAAAAACCCAGATCAAGTAGAAGAAAAGAAATAGTAAAGGTCAGAGCAGAAATAAATGACATAGAGACAAATAAAAAATTCAAAAGATCAATGAAACAAAAAGATGGTTCTTTGAAAAGATAAACAAAATCGATAGATCTTTAACCAGACTCACCAAGTAATCAAAGAGAAAACCCAAATAAAATCAGAAACAAAAGAGAAGTAACAACTGACAGTACAGAAATAAAAAGGATCATCAAAACATACTATGAACAATTGTATGCCAACAAATTGGACAATTTCAGCAAAATAGATAAATTTTTAAAAACACACAGTTTCCCAAAACTGAGCCAGGAAGAGACAGAAAATTGGAACGAGCCAATAACAACAAAAGAAAATTGAAGATGTAATTAAGAAACTCCCAGCAAACAAAATCCCAGGTTCAGATGGCTTCATGGGAGAGGTGTACCAAACATTCAAAGAAGATCTAACACCCATTCTCGTCAACCTATTCCAAAAAATTCAATAAGACAGAAGACTTCCAAACTTATTTTATGAGGCCAGCATAATCCTAATTCCAAAATCAGATAAAGACACTACAAAGAAAGATTACTACAGGCCAATATTCCTGATGAACACAGATGTCAAAACCCTTAACAAAATATTAGCAAATCAGATCTAGCAATACATCAAAAAAAAATATTCACCATGACCATATGAGATTCATATCAGAGATGCAAGGCTGATACAATATTTGCAAATCAATAAATGTGATACACCATATTAAGTAAATGAAAGGTTAAAACCAATGATCATATCAATAAATGCTGAAAAATTATTCAACAAAACCCAGCCCCCATTTCTGATAAAAATGCTCAGCAATGTGGGAATAGAGGGATCATATCTCAACATAATAAAAGCCATATATAAAAAACCCATGACCAACATAATGCTCAATGGGCAAAAACTAAAACCATTCCCCTTAAGAACAGGAAATAGACAGGGAGCCCACTTTCAGCACTCTTATTTAACATGGTACTGGAAGTCATACCCACAGCAATCAACCATAAAGAAAAAATAAAAGGGATCCAAACTAGAAAGAAGGATGTGAAACAGTCATTTGAAGATGACATGATACTGTACATAGAAAACCCAAAAGACTCCATCAAAAATCTACTAAACTTAATAAATAAATTTAGAAAGTAGCAGAATACAAATTAATGTCAAAAAATGGATGGTATTCTTATATAACAATGAACTCATAGAAAGAAACTAAAACACAATCTCATTTACCATTGTGGCAAAAAAATTAAGATACCTAGGAATAAATTTAACTGAAGAAGTAAAGAATCTATTCACAGGTGGAAGAAAAATGGCGGCAGAGTGAATGGAGCTACACAGACCATCTCCCAGGACCAAACTAGATTTACAATGAAAATAAAGACAAATTGTCAGGAAGGGGCAACCGAAAGACACCTTGGAGGACCACATAACCAGGGACACGGAATCAATCCTGGTAGGCTTGCGAGTACCCGAGAGTTGGCTGGGAGCCCACGGTCCGCAGCAACCTGGGCTGGGACCAGCAGACTCAGCTGGAACCAGGGGACTCGGTGGGAAGCTGCTGCTGCTGCTTCGGCTGCGACCCCGCCTGAGTCTTGCGAACTCTGCTGCTTGCTAAACCCTCGGCTGGTGCCGCACATAATGGCACGAACTGGCTGAGACCAGGGAATTGGCGGGAGGACGCTGTCGCCTTGGCTGCGACCCGCCTGAGTCCTGCAAACTCTGCTGCCTGCTAATCCCTTGGCTGGTGCTGCACAGACTCCCTGGGATCAGGGGACTCTGCTGGAAGCTGCTGCCACCTCAGCAGTGTCTCAGTACCGCAGCTTAGTCCTGGGGCTTCTGCTGAGTGCAAAGCCCTTGGCTGGTACCACAGCCGTGGCCACAGTTGGCTGGAAGCAGCACCCTCGCCCTTGGGTTAAACGTTGCAGGTGCTCCGCGACGCAGAGTCTAGACAGAGGCTAAATTGGCAGCAGCCACTCACCTTGGGCTCCAGCAGAGGGAAGGCAAACTGCAATGGAACTGTGTGGGGACACTAGGGTTTTGGAGGGTGATCAGCGCTTTTGCTGAGTGCAGCCACGAACGACAGTGGTCATTATACCACTTCCCAGGGCCCTGGGGAGAGGCAGAGGCCCCTCCCTCAGATATTCAACCCCACTCGCTGGCCACTGAAATGCTAATTGAGGCCCATTAACTACCAGCAGCTGCCCTGCCCTCCGGAAATCCTCTTACACTGAGCACCTGAGGGAGTTTTTCACTCAACTCAGAAACCAAAGTTCTTCAGGTGACCACTACTAATAACCTCCAGGCAAAAAAAAGCCAGAGAATAACTACCATTCCCTGGGCTAGCAACACTAACCTAAAAAGCAAAGGCTTGATGGTGGTGTTTAAAGTGGGTCCTCCCTGGCTCACCCAAACCCAGGACAGAAAGCCACAAACAGCAGAACACCAAAACCCACAGGGAAAATTTGGCAGACTCCAAAGCCCTCTGTGATAGCCAAAATGGTGAAAAACAGAAACAAAAGCCAAATGAAAGAACAAGAGAACTCTACCGAAGATGAGATAAATGAGGTGCAGTTAAGCAAGTTAACAGAACGAAAATTTAGAGCCATGACGTTGAGGAAGCTCAACAGCATGTGTAAGGACATGAGCACCATGAGTAAAGACATAGAAACATTGAAAATCAACCAGTTGAAAATTAAAAACCACCAAGAAGAAATGAAGAATGACATATCAGAAATGAAAAACACATTGGAAAGTCTAAAAACCAGAGTAGGGGAAGCTGAGCACTGGATCACTGAATTAAATGATAGGGTAGAAAAAATCAACCAATTAGAAAACAAAAAGGAAAAATGTTTAAAAAACAGGAAGACAGCTTAAGAGAACAGTAGGACAACGGGAAACAAAATAATATTCGCATCATAGGAGTCCCTGAAGAGAAGAAAATGAGCAATGGTTAGAGAACATATTCAAAGAAATAGTAACAGAAAACTTCCCTAATTTGGTGAAGGAAGAAGGCATTGAAGTTCAAGAAGCACAGAGAGCCCCAAGTAAGAAGAACCCAAACAGGCGCACACCAAGACACATAGTAATCAAACTGCCAAAAATTAAAGACAAAGAGAGAATCCTAAAAGCAGGAAGAGAGAAGCAACAGGTTACCTACAAAGAAAATCCCATAAGGCTCTCAGCTGACTTCTCACAAGAAACTCCAAAGGCGAGAAGGGAATGGCATAAAGTAATCAAAATCATGAAAAACAAGGATCTGAATCCAAGACTACTCTACCCAGAAAGGCTATCATTCAAAATAGAAGGTCGAATAAAGAAGTTCTCAGACAAAAAAAAGGCTAAGGGAATACATTAGCACCAAACCAGCACTCCAAGAAATGTTAAAAAGGACTGCTATAATTAGCAGGATAAGTGGGAAGAAAAATAAAATCACACTACACAAAAATGGCAATAAATAAGTATATATCAATAATCACCATAAAGGCAAATGGATTGAATGCTCCCATAAAAAACACAGAGTAGCTGATTGGATAAGAAAGCATGACTCATCTATATGTTGTTTACAAGACACACACCTCACAACAAAAGATTCACATAGATTGAAAGTGAAGGTATGGAAAAAAATCTTCCAAGCAAATGAAAAGGAAAAAAAAGCTGGGGTAGCAATACTCATATTTCATAAAATAGACTTCAAAATGAAGGCCATAACTAGAGACACAGAAGGCCACTACATAATATTGAAAGGATCTATCCAACAGGAAGATATAACCTTGATAAACATATATGCACCCAATATAGAAGCACCAAAATATATTAAATATCTTCTGGAGGACTTCAAAGGAGAAATCAACAGCAATAAAGTCATAGCAGAAGACTTCAAAACCCCGCTGACATCACTGGATAGTTCCTTTAGACAAAAAAATTAGCAAGGAAAGAGAGACTCTAAATGAACCACTAGATCAAATGGATTTAATAGATGTCTACACAGAATTACACCTCAAAACTACAGAATTCACAATCTTCTCAAGTGCACATGGGACATTCTCAAAGATAGACCACATGTTAGGGCACAAACTAAGTTTCTACAAGTTCAAGAAGACTGAAATCACATCAAGCATCTTCTCAGATCACAATGGCATGAAACTAGAAATCAATTGCAACAAGAACATACAAAGACATTTGAACATATAGAAGCTACATAGCATGTTATTAAACAATGAATGGGTCACCGAGATCAAGAAAGAAAAAAAAAAATTCCTGGAAACCAATGAAAATGAAGACACAACAACACAAAATCAATGGGATGCAGTGAAAGCAGTTCTGAGAGGGAAGTTCATAGCACTTCAGGCCTACCTCAAAAAACAAGAAAAATCTCTAATAGATTATCTAACCTCACGAGTTAAAGAACTAGAGAGCAAACAAAAAGAAAACCCCAGAGCAAATAGAAGGAAGGAAATAGTAAAGATCAGAGCAGAAATAAATGACATAGAGACCAAAAAACAATTCAAAGGATCAATATAACAAAGAGCTGATTTTTTGAAAAGATAAACAAAATTGATGGACCCTTAGCTAGACTCACCAAGAAACAGAGAGAGAGAATCCAAATACACAATCAGAAATGAAAGAGGAGAGGTAACAACTGACACCACAAAAATACCAAAGATCTTTAACAACTACTATCAACAATTATATGGCAACAAATTCGACAATCTAAGCAAAATGGAAAAATTTCTAGAAAAACAGTCTCCCAAAACTGGATCCGGAAGAGACAGAAAACTTGAACAGACCAATAACAACAGAAGAAATTGAAGATTTAATCAAGACTCTCCTAACAAACAAAAGCCCAGGCCCAGTTGGCTTCACGGGGGAGTTTTACCGAATATTCAAAGAAGAACTAATGCCCATTCTCCTCAAATTATTTCAAAAAATTCAAGAAGAACGAAGACTTACAAACTCGTTTCATGAAGCCAGCATAATTCCAATTCCAAAACCAGAAAAAGACACTACAAAGAAAGAAAATTACAGTCCAATATCCCTGATGAACATAGACATCAAAATTCTGAACAAAATACTAGCAAATCCGCTCCAGCAATACCCCCAAAAATTATCCACCATGACCAAGTGGGATTTATTCCAGGGATGCAAGGCTGATACAATATTCGCAAATCAATAAACGTGATACGCCACATAAATAAAATGGAGAATAAAAACCACATGATGATATCAATAGATGATGAAAAAGCATTCGACAAAATCCAGCATCCATTTCTGATAAAAACACTCAGCAGTGTGGGCACAGAGGGATCATATCTCAACATAATAAAGGCCATATATGAAAGACCTACAGCCAACATCATACTCAATGGGCAAAAACTAAAAGCATTTCCCTTAAGAACAGGAACAAGGCAAGGATGCCCACTTTTGCCACTCTTATTTAACACAGTACTGGAAGTCCTAACCACAGCAATCAGACAGGAAGAAAAAATAAAAGGGATCCAAATTGGAAAGGAGGAAGTGAAATTATTTGCAGATGACGCGATACTATACATAGAAAACCCCAAAGACTCCATCAAAACTTTACTAGACTTACTAAATGAATTTGGCAAAGTAGCAGGATACAAAATTAACGTCAAGAAATCGATGGCATTCTTATACACCAATGATGAACTCACAGGAAGAGAAACTAAGAAAACAATCACATTTACCATTGCAGCAAAAAAAATTAAGATACCTAGAAATAAACTTAACCAAAAAAATAAAGGACCTATACACAGAAAACTACAGGTCATTGAAAAAAGAAATCGAGAAGATATAAAAAAAGTGGGAGCACATACCCTGTTCATGGATTGGGAGAATTAACATCATTAAAATGTCCATATTATCCAAAGCAATCTATAGATTCAACGCAATCCCCATCAATATACCAATGGAATACTTCACAGAATTACAACAAGTCCTTCAAAAGTTTATATGGAACCAATAAAGACCTCGAATAGCCACAGCAATCTTGAAAACGAAGAACAAAGTTGGAGGGATCATATTACCACATTTCAGGTTATACTACAAAGCCACCGTAATCAAAACAGTCTGGTACTGGCACAAGAACAGGCATATAGACCAGTGGAACAGAACAGAAAACCCAGAAATGGGCCCAAGGCAATATCCTCAATTAATATTTGACAAAGGTGGCAAGAGCATACAGTGGAGTAAGGACAGCCTCTTTAATAAACGGTGCTGGGAAAATTAGACAGCTACATGCACAAAAATTAAACTAGACCATCAACTTACACCGTACACAAGAATAAACTCAAAATGGATAAAAGACTTAAATGTGACTCATGAATCCATAACAATCCTAGAAGAAACTGTAGGCAACAAAATTTCAGACATCATACGCAGCAGAATTTTCACTGACACATCACCTAAGGCAATAGCAACAAAGGAGAAAATAAACACATGGGACTCCATCAAACTCAAAAGTTTCTGCACAGCGAAAGATACAATCATCAAAATGGAAAGGCTACCCACTGTATGGGAGAGCATAATTGCCAATGATATATCAGATAGGGGATAATTTCCAATATATAGAGAGTCCTCATACAACTCCACAAAAGCAAGACAAAGAACCCAATTAAAAAATGGTCAGAGGAACTAAATCGACACCTCTCCAAACAGGACATACAAATGCTAAGAGACATGTGAAGAAATGCTCATCGTCACTAATCATCAGAGAGATGCAAATTAAAACAACAATGAGGCATCACCTCACTCCTGTCAGAATGGCCACCATCAACAAATCATCAAACAACCAGTGTTGGCGAGGGTGTGGAAAAAAGGGGACTCTTGTACATTGCTGGTGGGAATGCAGATTGGTGCAGCCACTACGGAAAACAATATGGTGTTACCTGAAAAAAATTAAAAATTGAACTTCCATTTGACCCAGTGATCCCACTTCTAGGAATATACCCTAAAAAGCCTGAAACTCCAAACAGCAAGAATATATGGGCCCCCATGTTTGTAGCAGCACCATTTACAATAGCTAAGATCTGGAAACAGCCTAAGTGTCCATCAGTAGATGAATGGATAAAAAAGGTGTGGTACATATACACAATGAAGTACTACCCAGGTATAAGAAAGAAAGATCTCTTGTCCTTTGAGACTACATGGAGAGACCTGGAGAGTATCATCCTGAGTGAAGCAAGCCAAACAGAGAAAGACAAGTATCATATGATCTCAGTTGTTTGTGGAATATAATGAACATAACAGTCTGAGGAATGGGGTAGTCCCAAAGATATAGAGGTGGGGTGCAGACTCACAATCCCCAGAAGAGGGGTTGGTGGGGGAGAGTTATACCACAGAACTTATATGCATGTATGCATGAACAGTGGACATGGACAAAAAACTGGGGACAGGGTGGAGGGGGGAATCATTGGGGGGAAAAAGAATAACATCTGTAACAAAAATTAATTACTAAGTAATATATATATATTATATATATATATATATTATATATATAATATATATATATAACCACATTAAATAAAAATTGCCATAAATAAGTACATAACAATAATTACCTTAAATGTAAATGTTTTAGGTACTCTGAGAAAGAAACACAGAGTATTTGATTGGATAAAAAAGCATGAGTCATATTCATGTTGTTTACAAGAGACCCACCTCACAACAAAAGACTCTCATATGTTGAAAGTGAAGAGATGGAAAATTTTTTCCAAGTAAATGGAAAGGAAAAGAGAATTGAGGTAGCAATATTTATATCCAATAAAATAGACTTCAAAATGACGACCTTAACTAGAGACAAAGAAGTCCACTACGTAATAGAGCAAGGATCTATCCAACAGGAAAATACCTTGGTAAACATATATGAACCCAATATAGGAACACCAAAATATATTTAAAATCTTCTGGAGCACTTCCAAGGAGAAATCAACAGCAATACAATCATAGCAGGGGACTTCAAAACCTTGCTGACATCACTGGATAGATCCTCTAGATAAGCAATTAACAATGATACAGAGACTCTAAATGATGCACTACATCAAATAAATTTAATAGATATCTACAGAGAATTACACCCCAAACTGCACAATTCACATTCTTCTCAAGTACACATGGGACACTCTCAAAGATAGACCACATGTTAGGACACAAACTAAGTCTCTACAAGTTCAAGAAGATTGAAATCATATCAAGCATCTTCTCAGATCACAATGGCATGAAACTAGAAATCAATTATAATATAAACATGCAAACACATTAAACACATGGAGGCTAAATATCATGTTATTAAACAATGAATAAGTTACAAGGAAGAAATTAAAAACTTCCTGGAAACCAATTAAAATGAACACACAACAACACAAAATCTATGAAACACCAGCAAAAGCAGTCCTGAGAGGGAAGTTATAGCACTACTGGCCTATATCAAGAAACAAGAAAAATTTCTAATTGATATCTAACTTCACAACTTAAAGAACTAGAAAGCAAACAAGATGAAAAACTCAGAGCAAGTAGAAGAAAATAAATAGTCAAAATCAGAGCAGAAACAAATGATATAGAGACTTAAAAAACAAAAACATAAAAAACGTAATTGAAAAGATCAATGAAACAAAGAGTTGGTCCTTGAAAAGATAAACAAGATTGATGGACTCTTAGCTAGACTGACCAAGATACAAAGAGATAAGACCCAAATAAACAAAATCAGAAACAAAAGAGGAGAGGTAAAAACTGACATCATGAGAATATAAAGGATCTTTAACAAATACTATGAACAATTATACACCAACAAATTGGACAATCTAGGCCAAATCAACAAATTTCTAAAAACACACAGCCTTCCACAACTGAACTGCGAAGAGATAGAAAACTTGAACAGATCAATATCAACTAAGTAAATTTATTATGAAATCAATAATCTGCCAGCAAACTAAAGCCCAGGCCCAGACGGCTTCACGGGGGAGTTTTACCAAACATTGAAGAAGAACTAACATCCAGTCTCCTCAAACTATTCCAAAATATTCAAGAAGAAGGAATACTTCAAAACTCCTTTTATGAGGCCAGTATAATTATAATTACAAAACCAGATAAAGACAGCACAAAGAAAGAAAACTACAGGCCAATATCCCTGATAAACATAAATGCCAAAATCTTTAAAAAAATATTAACAAATCAGATCTAGCTATACATTAAAAAAGTTACTAGACATGACCAAGTGGGATTCATGTCAGGGATGCAAGGCTGGTACAATATTTGCAAAGCAATAAATATGATGCACCACATAAACAAAATGACAGATAAAAATGATATGATCATATCAATAGATGCTGAAAAATTCAACAAAATCCATCACCCATTTCTAATAAAATCACTTAGCAATGTGGGAAAAAAAGAATCATATCTTGATATAATAAAGGCCATATATGAAAAACCTACAGCCAACATCATACTCAATGGGCAAAAACTAAAGGCATTTTCCTTAAGAACAGGAACAAGAAAGGGATGCCCACTCTTATTTAACATAGTACTAAAAATCTTAGCCACAACAATTAGATGTGAAGAAAACATAAAAGGGATCTAAACTGGAAAGGAGGATGTGAAACTGTCATTATTTGCAGATAAAATGGGACTGTACATAAAAAACCCTAAATACTTCATCAAAAATCTAGATTTAATAAATAAATCTGGTAGAGTAGCAGGATAAAAAATTAACATAAAAAAATTGATGGCATTCTTATACACCAGTAATAAACTCAGAAAGAGAAACTAAAAAAAAAAAATCTTATTTACCATTGAAGCAAAAAAATTCAGATACCTAAGAAAAAACTTAACCAAAGAAGTAAAGGACCTTTTTTCAGAAAACTACAGGACATTTAGAAAAGCAATAGAGGAAGATATAAAAAAGTAGAAGCATATCATATACCTTCTTCATGTATTGGAAGACTTATCATTAAAATGTCCATACTACCAAAGTAATCTATAGATTCAATCCAATCCTCATTAAAATACCAATTATATACTTCACAGAACTAGAACAAATACTTTAAAAGTTTATATGGAACCAAAATAGACCTCAGCCTTAGTAATCTTGAAAAAGAAGAACAAAGTAGGAGAGATAATAATACCGGATATCAGGTTATACTGCCAAGCCATTGTAATCAAAGCAGTATTGTACTGGCACAAGAACAGGCATATAGCTCAATGGAACAGAACAGAGATCTCAGAAACTGGCCCAAGACATTATGCTCAATTAATATTTGACAATGGTGGCAAGAGCATACAGTGGAGTAAAGAGACTTTTTAATAAATGGTGTTTAAAAAATTAGACATCTACATGCAAAAAAAAAATGAAGCTATACCACCACCTTACACCATACACAAGAATAAACGCAAAATGGATAAAAGACTTAAATGTAACTTGTGAATCCATAAAAATCCCCTAAGAAAATATAGGCAACAAGATTTCAGATAGCACATGCAGCAGAATTTTCACTGATAAAATGCCTAAGGCAAGAGAAACAAAGGGAAAAAATTCATACATGGGACTACATCAAACTAAAAAATTTCTGCACAGCAAAAGAATCAACATCCAAATGAAAGGGAACCCACTATATTTCAGACCATAATTGCCAAAGATACATCAGATAAGGGGTTAATTTCCAAAACATATAGAGTACTCATACAACTAAACAAAAGGAAGAAAAATAACCCATTTAAAAAATGGGCAGAGGACCTAAATAGATACTTCTTCAAACAGGACATACAAATGGCCAAGAGACCATGAAAATGCTCAATGTGACTAATCATCAGAGAGATGCAAATTAAAACAAATGTGAGGTATCATCTCACACCTGCCAGAATGGCTGCGATAAACAAATCATCCAACTACAAATGCTGGGGAGGGTGTGGAGAAAAGGGGACTCTAGTACAGTGCTTCTGTGAATGCAGACTCGTATAGCTATTATGGAAAACAATATGGTGTTTCCTCAAACAATTGAAAATTGAATTGCCATTTGACTCAGTAATTCCACTTCTAGGAATATACCTTAAGAAGCCTGAAACACCAATCAGAAAGAATATGTGTAACCCTATCGTCATAGCAGCACTATTTTCAATTGCTAAGATCTGCAAACAACTTCCGGTCAAGATGGCGGCATAGGTAAACACGGTATCGCGTCCTCCCACAACCACATCAAAGTTACAACTAAACTACAGAACAACCATCATTCAAAACCACCTGAAATCAAGCTGAATGGAAGTCATACAACTACAGAATCAAAAAAAAAAAAAAAGCAGCTACATCCAGACTGGTAGGAGGGACTGCAGCGCGGGCTGGTCCCACACCCAAGTGTGGTGGATAAAAATCAGGAGGCTCCCGTGGCTGGGAAGGTCCTTCCTGAGGACTGAGGGGTCCCCGTCCCACACCAGGTGCCCCGTTCAGGGTTCCAGTGCCAGGAAAAGAAGAACCCATAACTTCTGGCTGGAAAAACCAGCGGAAACTGAGGCTCAGGGAGGCTGAGGCGGCTGGAGACCCAGGCAGCTCCCTAAAGGGCCAGCCTCGGATTTATCGGACTCACTCCCTCTAAGGGCGCCAGAGACATACAGGGAAGAACTGAGCTGTTTGGCACTGGAGCGAGGGCTGGAGAGGGGGCTTCCTCGGGGACAAACGTGCTGTAAGAGGCCTTTGTTCCTTTGGTGAGCCCTTCCCGGGGGTGGCAGACAGAAGCCATATCTGGGACTCCAGCAACCTGGCTCACACTGGTAGCCCTGCCCTGCTGACGCCCTGAGGCCCCGCCCCGCCCCACCCAACTTTCAAGCCCACCCAAGCTGTTGCCACTTGCTTAACCATAGGATTGGCCAGTCTTGGATCCTGCTTCAGGTTTTTCCTAAATTCTTTCAAACGAGCAGCATCGGGTCTCAGCGAGCCCCATACCTCTTATTAAGTAATACACAGAAACAAACACAGGGAGGCAGCCAAAATGAGGAGACAGAGAAACAGGTCCCAAATGAAAGAGCAGAACAAACCCCCAATAAAAGAACTAAGCGAAAGGGAGATAAGCAACCTAACAGATACTGAGTTCAAAATACTGCTTATAAGGATGCTCAATGAACTTAGTGAGAACCTCAGTGAACTTAGGGAGGGCCTCAAGAGCATAAAAAAGGACCAGTTAGAAATCATGGATACACAGTTAGAATTGAAGGAGGCATTAACTGAAATAAAGAATAATTTACACAACTTCAATAATAGAGTATGTAAATCCAAGGAGCAAACTATCGATTTGGAATATAAGAAAGCAAAAAATCCCCAATCAGAACAGCAAAAAGAAAAAAGAATCCAAAAAAATGAGGATAGTGTAAGGAGCCTCTGGGACAACTTCAAGCATGCCAACATTCGCATCTTGGGGGTGCCCGAAGGAGAAGAGAGAGAACAAGAAATCGAAAACCTGTTTGAAACAATAATGGCAGAAAACTTTCCTAACTTGGTGAAGGAAACAGACATACAAGTCCAGGAAGCACAGAGAGTCCCACACAAGATGAACCCCAAGAGGCACACGCCAAGACACATCATCATCAAAATGCAAAAGGTTCAAGACAAAGAGAGAATCTTAAAAGCAGCAAGAGAAAGGCAGCTAGTTACATACAAGGGAGTTCCCATTAGGCTGTCAGCTGATTTCTCAAAAGAAACTTTGCAGGCCAGAAAGGAGTGGCAAGAAATATTCAGAGTGATGAAAACCAAGAACCTACAACCAAAATTACTCTATCCTGCAAAGCTGTCATTTAGAATCGATGGACATATAAAAACTTTCCCAGACAAGAAAAAGTTAAAGGAGTTCATCACTACCAAACCGTTCTTATATGAAATGATGAAGGGTCATTTTGAAGAAAAAGATAAAATGTAGGAACAAACAAAATGGCAATGAATACATATCTATCAACAATGAAATCTACAAACAAAATGAACAGGAAGAACAGAAACATTCTCATAGATACAGAGAACATTTTGTTGGTTGCCAGTTGGGAAGGGGGTTGGGGGAATGGGTGAAAAAGGTGAAGGGATTAAGAAGCACAAATTCATTGCTAGACTGACAAACCTCAAAGGGAAAGGGGTTGGGGGGGGGGAGAAATAAACCAAAGAACTTATATGTATAACCAATGGACACAGACAATAGTGTGGGAAAAGGTGGGAGGGGGGCGGGAGTGGGGAGGAGGGGTCAACGGGGGAAAAATGTGGAACATATGTAATACATTTTACATCCAACAATAAAGATTAAAAAAAAAAAAAAAAAAAGATCTGCAAACAACCCAAGGGTCCATCAATAGATGAGTGAATAAAAAAGCTGATACATGTACACAATGGAATACTATGTAGCTGTATGAAAGAAAGATCTCTTATCCTTTGAGATGACATGGAGGAACCTGGAGAGTATTATGCTAAGCAAAATAAACCAATCAGAGAAAGCCAATCAGCATAATCTCCATTATTTGTGGAATATAATGAACAAAATAAGCTGATAAACAAAATAGACCCAGAGACAAATAAAGAAGTATGATTCAAACTGATAAACCTCAGAGAAGGGGGGTGGAGTTGGAGTTGAGGGATGAGATAAAGCAAAGAACTACATGCATGTATGCTTAACCATTAGACATAGACAACAAAGCTTGCTGGGGCGGGGGGGGGGGGCAGGATTGGGAAGAGGGTGTCTGGAGGGAAAAAGGAGAAACATCTGTAACAAATATTAATTAATTAATAAAAAGTAATAAAATTTTTAAAAAAACAACTTCAAAAAGAAAAAAGAAAAAAGAAATGTGTTTCATCTCCTTTGCAGTATTAATAATAGCTCTTACCTCTAGTAGTTTCAATAAACCTTAAGATAATGTCCTACAGTCTGGAGATTTCAGACCATCTTTACCTGTTTTCACTCTACCTCTGAGAAACACAAATGTTGATTCCATTTTATAAATGGTAAATTTTAGGCACAAAAATAAAAGAATTTATTCAATTCACCCAACTACAACTCTATGGAGTTAAAAGGAAACACATATTTGACAGTCATCTAAGTATTATAAATCATGTGGATAGCACAACCATGTAATGGATATCTGGAGGGCTTAGAATGATACAGGAAGGTTGAGTTGAGTTTCTGTATCAAACCACTTGCATGATAGCAAAGTTCTTCTTTTTTGGGGTGTCATGGACCTAGTAAAGACCAGCATACAGTGACTTTGAGACCACTAGACTTCTCATCCTACTAGGCTTCTAGTCCCAGACTCTATCCTATGAGTTGCTTATTTCCTAGCGTTTCTCAAAGAGGGTGCTGGAGAACATAAGTGTTATGGGATATGCATAGATACTATACACAATGGGCTTCTTTGAATAAACAGGTTGAAAATATGAACTAATTTTTTATTGCAGAATTTATAAGATAATTTACTGCACCACTGTTTATCTTCAAAAGGAGTAGAATACAAAAGATACCATGTCCTCATATTTTTTCAATTATAGCATTATTTTTATTATGCAACAGAAGTTACAAAAGTAGTTAACACAAAACTAACTTGGGACCATTGCTCAGTGGATTTCAAACAAAGCAATTATTTGGGAACCATTTTCCTGAATGATATAGAACTGCTACAAATGCCTGCTTGGATGATGTAATGTTTAAGAAAATTTTCCACATTTTACCCGATATTAAAATACCTGGATTAATAATAGCAGCTTGTTTCCTCTTGATTGGGACATTTGAGAAGTCAGGTGGGGTCTCCTCACATCCCAGCTACTGTAGTATAGAATGCCAGACTGAAGATAGTCAACCAGTTGCACATCAAATGGCAAGAAAGTTTAATTAGTGTGCCAAAAAAAATGTTAGACTCTTCTCCCCATCCTGACCCTTCATCAATTTATAGGTCCTGGCAAAATGTTCACTCCCTTTGACTATGACAGCTAACCTCCTCAGAGATAGTTTCATGAGCTCTGCTCAAAGTAAGGGATATGAGCAAGGTGGCAGGACACATACAGGGTGTGGTAAAAATAGGTTTACAATTGTTCAAATTGAAAATAATACAATAATTTATAAATATAATACAAGAATGAAGTCTGTTTTATGTACACACAGTTATGAACCTACTTTTGCTCCGCCCTGTGTTATACAACTAGAGCTGCCTTTATGTAATTACAGCTACCTTGTCTGGGAATCAAAACTGGTACATACATGTGAGATATCTATTTTATTCCAGAACCATCAGATCTTCCAGCCTAAAATTTCTGTTGCAGGTTAAAATTCTTCAGCCCTGAAACTCACATTCTAGGGTGCCACTGACTGTGATCTTCCATCTCAGAACATTCCTGAGAACACTAGGAAGTTCCAAGCCAAAATTGCCATATCAGGGACTTCTCCAGAGAGGTATGAGTGCAAAGATTATTCTAACTGGGAGAGTACTTGTGTTTGCATCATCCTCCTGAGTCACTAAGGACAACTGAGTACTTCCTCAGTCATGTGATTAGTGTTCTGCAGTGAGCAAAGGCTTTGCAAACAAGATTCAAATATACTTCTCATTAGGTATGCAGACTGGCCAAATTACTTCAAACCACTGAGACTTGGTTATCTTATCTTAAAATAGTGGCTGTTACTCCTTTGTAAGATCATTGAGAATTTTAAATGAGGAGACATATTCAAAGCATTTAGCACAGGGCCTGACACAGACTTGGGACTCAATCAGTTGCTCCTTTATCCTGTTTGAGTCAAAGTCATACAGAGAAAGAAACGATCAACCAAAAGACACAGAACCTCCCAGAGGGTGGATGACTGATCCTGGGTAAAGGCAAAGGACCTGTCCTTTAAAGGCATGGATTTTGTTGGGCAGAGAACCCATCATTTTCAAGTCACAGGTACACACATTACTGTGATGAACAGTTTGGTTGTGGGAAGGCCTATGGGAAACCTGATTAATGCCAAAGAGTTTACCTGAGTGGTAGACATGGCAGGAAATGGGCTTCTGTATGTGTTGTTATTTTAAATAACACTCCTGCTGGACAGGTCAGAGGTTATTTGCTATTCTTTTGAGCAATTTGTAGTCTTCTAGAAACTGGATGGTTGACTGAAAAATTATGGTGCTCAGAAGTGCTATAATATACCTGTCTTCATCTGATAAAGGAGCAAATATATCTATGAGGAGCCTGTAATAGATTCTCATTATTGGTTTAACAAATTGCCAAAAACTTAGTGGCTTAATTCAACACAAATTTAATTATCTTATAGTTCTGGAGGCCAGATGTTCAAAATAAATCTTACGGGGCTAAAATCCAGGTTTGGGCAGGATCAGTTCTTTTTGGAAGTCCTAGTAAAGGATCTGTTCGATTACCTCTTTCAGCTGTTAGTGGCTACTGAGGTTCCTTGACTTGTATCTTAATAAGTCCACTCTCTGCTTCTGTCTTTATATTGCCTTCTACTCTTGTGTAGCCTAATCTCTCTCTGCTTCAGTTTTATGAGGGCACTTGTCATTAGATTGGGTCTTTCCAGATAATCTAGGATAATTTGTCCATCTCAAGACCCTTAACTTAATCATGTCTGTAAAGTCTTTGTTGCCATATAAGGAAAAATACACTTGTAGGAATGAGAACCTAGATATTTTGGGGGACCATTATTAAGCAAGTACACCACAGAGATGAAGAATTCACTTCTGTAGATATGTTTTCAGTGGCTGAGGGCTTTCTCAGTGCTGTTTCTCTGTCAGGAATATATGAATAGATTTGTTGATGGACTCCATGTGGCATTAGGAAGTGGACCGATGAGTCAAAAGTAGACAGATTTGGATAATGTTTTTTAAAACCAGAAAAAGAATTATGGGGTGGACGGTCTTAGTTGTAGGTCAAAGGGCTGGATTGCCTGTGTACTCAAATCACTATAATAAAAAAGAACTAAAAATCAGCGCAGATATATGACCAGTGTTAGAGAACAGATTGAAATTGTCTTGGTTATGGAATAGGTCAAATCCTCATAAGAATGCAGCATGATATTTTAGGACATAGATGCATAAAATTTTTGGGAGTCCAGGGATTATTATTAACTTATTACTGAGTATTTATTAATTCATTTATTCAACAATATTCTTTGAATGCCCACTGTGTCCCCTGCCCTTGAGATAAATGAGTATATGAAAAGATGAATATCTCTACCTTCTTGTGATGATGGGGGATCAGAATTGGAAGGTGCCATGTATAATGAAGAACTATCAGAGCTTCCATAGACTATTTTTAAGAACATGGAATGTGGATATAATTTAGGCAAAGGCAGAGTCCTTGGATACAGTTTTTATCTTCTGGGAAATAGAGCTTTCTGTTTTGGAAAGCCAGATTTCCATGCCCTCATTCCTGCATAGATCTCAGCTGGGAGCTGTTGTGAGTAAATATTTGTTTGCTGCTCTCACTGGATCATTACCATCAGCTGTTACACAGTCTAAGGGGAGTGAAAACTTCCCAGTCCAGAGGGTTCCTTGGAGTTTTAAATTTTTCTTTGGTATTCTGACTAATGTTATAAATCATCTGCTCAGCAGGTTGGGATCCCAGGCCATTGGTAATGTCAAAATTAAACCATCTGAAGGACATGGCCAACAGCACCTGACATTAGCTAAACTTTGAGGATCAGTAATCAGGCTATGTTGTAACAGTACACTAAAACCATTTAAGGTGGTTCCATTAAGCCATCAAAGGGATTTATCTCCACATATTCAATGCCCTGCCTTCCTAATGAAACTGTGGTTTCTTTCCTCAACAACTTCAGTCAGAGAGGGAGGGCCCTGTTCTGGTGGTAAGAATGGACAGTCTTTTACATATGACCTTGAAAGCTATGCTCCATATAGCTGTAAAGGAAACCTTTTGCATTGCAGTATATATGAAAAGCACCTCCCACAGATATGTAGTGCACAACCATATATGGCAGTCCCAAGAGATGGGGCTCCAAAACACATTTCCAGGATGAAACTCAAGACTGTGAGGGCTAAGATGTCAGAGTGTTAAGCCCCCAGAGTTTGATCATTATATATTTCTCCAGCCAGGAGAACCCAGCCAGAGCCAGTGACTTGGCCCACAGATGCTCTGAACTCAATCATAGTGGAGGTGAACTTCTACTAGTGGCAAGGTGATAACTGGGTGTGGTAGGTGGAATGTCCATTTCCAAACTGGACAGCCCTCTATGGACCCTAGGGTGTTCTGATGGTAGGGTATCTAAGATCCCTTTGGAAATGAAGAGGGATCCACTTTCTAGAAATTGATAGAGATCCTCATGCTAGCAGAATGACTATAAGTAACAGGTGATTACTGAAACAAGATCCAAAAGTGGGGATTCAAATGAGTCACCAAATATAGGTATCAAAGAGTGACAATGAGATCAATAATCCAAAGGCCAAAGAGATGAGAATAAAAGGTATGAGTGTGTTGAGACACACTCTAGGTCTTTAAATTGGAACACTGTTTAAAACCATTAATCTTAACCATCAGCTCCATTTTTCAGATAAGGAAACTAAGGCTGGAGTACCAAGAAACTTCCTAAGTAATGACAGGACCAGACAAAGTGCCAGCTTCCTGTGGATCACTCCTTGCTTTTGTATTTTTAAATAGCAGAATTATACACTCCCTGGAAAAGTGGGCTTTCAGCCCAAAAACCAGCACCTTTAGAGAAAGTAGATTGTGTCTTTCAAGTCCCTGGACTCTTCTCCAAAGCTAGTATGTGATCTTTCCTATCTATCTCTTGGTCACTGGCTGACAGGCCATCCAAGCCTCTGGTGAAAATCTGATTAATCTGAAGGTATTTTAGCCTACATCCCAAATAGTTTTTTCCTTAAGATTTTTATCACTCTCGTGTGAGTCTGAAATTTTTCTAAGCTTGCAGAGTTTTTTACTTTCCCAATAGTAAGCAGGTAATTGAAAGACAGGCATCAATTTTACTGTAGACATCCATGCACCTGCCTAGGTCTTACACACAAGGCTTGTGATCTAGGGTCACTGATGGAAAATTGACAGACAGCAAGTAGTACAAAGAACAAGATCTGGCTCACAAATGCTCCTGGGTAAAAGGAGGAACAATGGGAAATGCAGATTCAATGTTTTCTAAGTATCATGGATACATGTTATGTTCCTGAATTTCATTGAATGATTAACATAAAATCTAAGATGAGTGACAACTCCGCTAAAGCTGTGATGAGAGCACTAATGAGAATAAATTGATTTTAACTTGCACAGACATTTCTCAACTGAAGAAATGATCTGAGTGTTTTGACTACAAAGTTATTTGCATATTGGCTGTTGGCAGTAACTTAAAGGAGGTAGTTCTATTTGTTTCCACGCTTTCTTTCAACATCTTAGATCCTGGGCTTTGAGAATTTGTGGTCCTTAATTAGTCTAGACTCTAGACTCTAGAAGCTCTCTGGGCTTATAAATCTCAATATAGCTGCTTGACTGATTGAAGTGTGGGAGAAATGGCAGGATGATTTTTAGTGGCTGAGAAGGCATGGATATAAAGAGCATAGCAGATATCCACCTGAGTACCACTGCACTGATTCGAAGGGTACCTGCACAAATCTTAATGATATTCTAGACATTGGTCCAAGAGCCAGGATCTGCAGCCTCCCACTTTGTCTAACTGGCTGCCACACTACTTTGTTCTTTATCCTCATATAGGGCCCTCCAATTTTTGTGGTTGGCCCTTTCCTCTAGCTCCACACTTCCTTGCATTTGTCACCCCTTCCTTACTGCCATGGTCATCAAGATTTGAAACCTGAATCTTCTTCTCCAGTACATAGTACAAAAACATGCCAGGTGCCCATGGTCAGGATAACAACCATTTAAAACCCCATCCTCACTTCCATTGGTTACAGCTACCTACTTCCCTGGTCACTCCAGGGACATAGACATCACTGGCAACAATTTCACCCATGAAATCTTACAACTCAAATCTCCACTTCTCTGACCTACATTCCCATTTTCCAGATGTTTCCTATTATCACAGCCTCTTGGTTGGACTTTCTTATCTGCCCAGGTCACCCCCCAGGGTTAGTTCCCTAAATATTCTCACCAGCTTCTCAGCTTCTTTGCTCCTCAGGCCTTCTACTATACCTAACCATGTAAAACCTTGCCCTCTATCTTAATTCACCTCCTCTTCCAAATGGGCTGCTAAGACAACCCCTATATGCTGTCCATCTTTTATTAAATTCTGAGGTCCATTGCTGGTCCTTTCATTTGTCCTTTTCCATTTCTTTTCTCTTCCCCTCTTCCCATCAGTGACTGTCCCAAACCTTCACTATTCATTTTAACCCTCAGAAGCCTAGTCCCCACTCCACTTCATCAAGACTGTTGGATTATCAAGAGATGGTGGCCCCAAATCATTTTTTGTCACTTACTAATTTTTAAACAAGTCTTTTAATTTTCTTCAAAAGATAGGTGTCTCTTTTCTTCCACCTGCATAATACGTATCCTTTAAAATTTGCTCTTGGTCCAATTTAATCTCATTTTGTGAAGGATCTTTTTATAATTTCTCTCTCTCTTTCTCTCCCCCCACCTTTCTGAAATACAGTTTTTGATTTGTTTTTACTCAAGGAACATTTACTGGAAGCCTACTAGGTGCTAACCACTGTGACAGGTACAATAAAACTTACTTGGAAATGAGACTGACATGACCCCTCCCTTATGGAGTTTAGGGTCAAGTGCATGAAGAAATAATATATACAAGTCATGACAGATACTAAAAGAACTACTAAAGAAAAGCACAAGCTGCCACACGTGCTTGTATCAGGGGATATCTCCTAGAACCAGGGGTAGGAAGGTTTGTCTCTGAGAGTGTAGGTTTGGGTGGACAATGGTCAGGAATTGGCGCCAGCCCAACCATTTAATAGCTGATTATTTTTTAATTGTCAGCTTCAAATCTTCCCCACCCTCAGCTACCCATACATTTCTGTTATTTTGAGCTTCTTTTTGTAACAGTCTATGTTTCTCCTTTTGGTTCCCTTTTCTTCTTTGACCCATGTTCATGTGATTTCTGTTTCAGCTCTTCCTCCAAATCTGCTCTAACCAGGGTCATTTTTGACCTCCTGGCCATAAAGACAAAGGACACTTCCTAGTCTGTGTTAAAATGGAGATTCATTAAGATTACCCCCAAAAGATACTTGTGCATATTCTCTTCAGTAACTATATACCTTGCTATAATAAACAGGCATAACATCTCTTAGTCTAATAAAATAATAAATGGAAAACATAAATAACGACAAGCATGATATATTTTTGCATTATAAAAAATACTATTCAGTGCTTAATTTTATTTTTTTACTTTTTAAAATTAGTGTGTTATTTATTTTGATGTGTTTAGGAAAGTGAAACACAAAAGGTCATTTAGAAAGGGTAATAGGATGTAATCTTCAGCAAAAGAAATCTTTTTTTAATTAATTGATTTATTTCTGTTACAGATGTTTCTCCTTTTCCCCCCACTGATTCCCCCCTCCTACTCCCCCTCCCTCCCTGCCCTGTGCCCAGCTTTGTTGTCCATGTCTATTGTTCATGCACACATGCATATAAGTTCTGTGGTTTATCTCTCCCCCCCTACCGCCTCTTCTGGGGATTGTCAGTCTGTACCCCACTTCCACGTCTCTGGGACTACCCCATTCCTCAGATTGTTATGTTCATTATATTCCACAAATAAGTGAGATCATATGATACTTGTCTTTCTCTGTTTGGCTTGTTTCGCTTAGGATAATACTTTCCAGGTCTCTCCATGTAGTATCAAAGGATAAGAGATCTTTCTTTCTTACAGCTGCATAGTACTCCATTGTGTATATGTACCACAACGTTTTTATCCATTTGTCTGAAAGAATTGCTTTCAGTGGTTTTGCACATTTCCCCCCAAATGCCAAGGGATATATAGTTCTTTTGCTATATATTACAGAGCCTAGGTCTGCACCATTTAATAGGGTGACTACTAGCTCCATATGACTATTGAGGACATGAAATGGGGCTTGTCCAAGTTAAGATGATCTGTCTGTGTAAGAACACAAAGATTCTGGTGACAGGGTGAAAATAGAATATAGACTATCTCATTAATAATGTTATACTGATTATATTTTGAAATGGTAATATTTATTTTTATTTTTGGCCATGCTGGACTAGTAAAAGAAGGGACATGTGACAAATCATCATAAATAACTACCATAAAACCATGCAGTAATATTGAAAACAATATTAGTGACATATAATGTTTACTATGATTATACTATGTATGGGTACTATGCTAAGTATTTTACATAAATTATTCCAAAACTTGTCTCAGAACAATCCTACAGGGCAGATAACCTCTACATTTTAAAAATATATATATATTTTTATTGATTTTAAAGAGATAGGAAGGGAGAAGGAGAGAAAGATAAAAACATCAATGAGAGAGGACACTGATTGACTACCTTCTGCATATCCCCTAATGGAGACTGGGCCCACCACCTAGGCATGTACCCTGACTGGGAATCAAACCAGCAACCTTTTATGCATGCGTTGATGCGTAACCAGTGAGCCACGCTAGCTAGGCAACCTGTACATTTTTAAATATCATTACTTTGACCTTACCAAGATCATATAGCCAGTGTAAGACAGAGCCGGCACCCCCATCCAGGATTTTCAGACCCTGAAGCACTTTCTGTCCACCTTGACACCCTCTTCACCTACATCTACTAACAAGGATAGGAAGGAATATGCCCAACATCACTCTTTTAATACATATTTCTTAAGTTTTATTTGATAACTTGTAGTCATTTTTTTTCACGTTCTGGGATCAGTTTCTGGCTATAAGAAGGGAAGAAGCTGGATACCACATCACCAACTATTAGGAACATAACCTGATATGTGCGTTGAAGCCTGAAGAGAGATGCAGAAGTGCCTCAGGGCAATGTAGGCCCACACTCAGCCTGATGATGCCTTCGCTATTTGAATTATATTTGCATTCCCTCTGTCTTCTGATACAGGAACAGGCCTTTTCAGATGGTCTTAAGCTCTCCAAATCCACTCAAAATGTCATCAAATTAAATGAATTATTTCTTAGACACCATGGGGAATTGAAACTCAGTAGAAAAATACTAATGTTGTTTTTTTTTGCAGGAAGCCTCTTTGAGGATAAAAGAATCTATCTCAGAGTCAGACCCCCTTCCTGGCTGGTGTGTCCTCTGTCAGATGAAAAGCCATGGGGAGTCCACTGCACCCTCATCCCCCTCCATCTGTGATCCTGAAGAACAAGAGAGGAGCTGGCCAGAGGAAACAAATCTTGATCCTGTGATTTCAATTACAGGGAGGTAAGAAATTATTTGATATCTGAGGTTGCTGAAGTCACCCATTCCTTCTGCTCCAAAGGTTTTTCTTGCTAAACTGAACAAAAGAGCAGAAAAAAGTTTTGATGCATTTTGAGGGGAAGAGATAGTGGAGAGAAAGTAAGCACAGCAGGCAGAGAGTTGATGACAATGCAGACAAAAGAAAGGACTTCTTAAGATTCTTTTTAAGAAATGGAATTCACACCACGCCAGTTCTTTTATTTGGACATCTCTCACCCTTTCCACTGCTCTTTCTCTCACACCAAGAATCAGATTTAGATTTTTAAATTTACATTGATAGCACAGATTTGGTTTGCGGATGAAAATGACATTGATAGCACAAATTTGGTTTTTGGATGCAAAGGGACCATGTACTAACCTAACAAACTCAGGTAAGGCCTATATGGCAGCCTTGCAAACTCAAAGGCCTAAAGTAACCACAAAAGATGGTCTGAAATAAAAACTTTTCAACTAAAAGCAGTTTGTACAGACTGACAATCCCCAGAAGAGGGGGTAGTGGGGGAGAGATAAACCACAGAATTTATATGCATGTATGTATGAACAATGAACATGGACAGCAAAGCTGGGGACAGGGCAGGGAGGGAGGGGAAGGGGGAATCGGTGGGGGAAAAGGAGAAACATCTGTAACAAAAATAAATATATTAATTAACAAAATAAATAAATGTCTAAAAAATAAAATAAAATAAAATAATAAAAGCAGTTTGTGGCAGGTAGTCATGTCCTAGGCTGGCATCTTCCCTGACATAGGTCAATCTTTACATTCACCAAATTTTTCTATTGTCTTTTTGTATCTATGATAACATATCTTGGAATATCAAAGTAATTTGCCTTTTTCTGGACCCCTCAAAGCACAGGCACCACTCTGTGGAGACCACAAATCCCCTCATTGTTATTGAGTTAACTAACTATCTTGTATACATCTATGTAAAAGATGTATGTGTCTATCATTTTACTTTTCATCCAATCCCAAAGGTTTCCCTCCTTTGCTTTCTCCCACCTCTCTAACCCATCACCAATGGACTTCATGTAACTCGCTTGCATTTTCTCTTTTGATTGTAATGTATAAAACAATGTGCAAAACTACCATTCATTGAAGCATTATCTCAATCTGTTGAGATTTTGCTTCCCTGCAATTGTCCTCAGTTTTGGCTCAAATAAAATCACAAATATTTTTCACAGGTTTGAATGTCTCTTATGTTGACAGGTTGGTACTCTCAAAGATAATGTCACTTCAGCCTCTTCCATGCTTGGGCCATATGAGAGTAAACATGGTAGCCCTGGCTAGGGCCCAGCTCACTCCTTGGCATGTGTCCACATTGATTTTTCCAGAAACAAAACAAGAGAGCGTGTCAGTTTTCTCTCTTTTACACCTAAGTGAAGAGACAAGGCCTCTATTTCTTTCAGCCCTTGCTGAGACAGACTTCTCACCAGGCGAGGTTGTGTGTTATGCTAACTATTGCATCCCACAGAACAATACTCAAACCTGCTTTGTCTTCTAGATGATGATATGCAAGTTATCTAAGCTCTCTGAGTGACAGTTTCTTCACCTGGTTCATGAGAAAAAGCAACATAAACCTATTAGGGCTGTGTGAGGCTAAAATACATGTAAATTACTTGACTCACAGTAGATGCTTAGTACTTTTTATCTCTAGAAATCAGCTCTCATTTCTGTAAAGAAAGAATCATCATAAATTAGGCTTTTGAAGTTCAAATTCCCTGTTTTCTACAAGCTCAAATTACAGCATCCAATAATGGTGAAATACATTTGCCTCTGTGTTCTGCTGCTTCAGCAGTGTCATCATTTTATCTAACTGCATCCCTTAGCATATGCAATAAAATATTATATCACTGTCCAATGATCAAGAGGAATAACCTCTGGTTATATGGTGGCTGAGAAAAATCATCTCATTTTCATATTTCTGCTCTCCCACATAATTACCGAAAACATGTTGCAGTGCAGAGTTGTGTAATTATCATAATAAATACTATACAACTACATAACTGGAAATTATAATATTTTAATACAAAAACACTTGAGGGGAACTTAGTCAATTTGAAAATTCTGGCATGCTTGGTCTAAAAATTGAGTCATACATTGTAAATTTGATCTCTTCATCTAGACTATAAACTTGCTGAAGTCAAGAACCCTTCCCAACATCCATGTGATTCCTTCAACATCTGCCACTTTGCTTGGCAAACAGTGGCTGCCTAATTAATATTTGTTACTTGGATGATTGATTAATTTTATTAATCCTCACCCAAGGATAATTTTCCATTGATTTTTAGATAGAGTGGAAGGGACGGGGAGGGAGGGGGGAGAGAGAGAGAAAGAGAGAGAGAGAGAGAGAGAGAGAAAGAGAGAGAAACATAGATGTAAGAGAGACACATCAATTGGTTGCCTCCCACATGGGAGGGATTAAACCTGTAACCCAGGTATGTGCCCTTGACCAGAAATCAAACCCATGACCCTTTGGTCCATGAGCCAACTCTCTAACCACAGAGCCAAACCTGTCAGGGCTGTTTGATTAATTTTGGAGGCTACAGAGGCTAAAATAAAGGGGGCATGTTTCTCCTTACTTCTCGTGGGCCATGTCCTCATGCTAAGACTTTGTGTGCCATCTCTGCATGACAGTCCTGCCAAAGAGTCCCCTTGTTCAAAGGAGGCACATTGGGAGCTAGAGAATGGAAACCATTCCGTAACTCTGAAACTCTGAACCTCTTACAAGTACAGACTCATCTCCCTACCTTTTTTTTTTTTTACTAATGTGCATGAGCAGCACATGTAGGATGATGAACAGAAAAACCCAGGATAGTTAGTGGGGACTGGCCTCAGATGTTCCCAGGAACAATCAAGGAAGTTGTAAAATTTAAGGATCTGTGATGAGGGAACAGAGGTACATTTGGGATATCACTAATACAGGTTTGGTTGTAGGATACCCACCATGGTGTATTAAAGGAACCATTTGGCTTATAATAACAACCTCTGGTTTTCATGAGCTGGCTAACACAGCAAACTCCTAACAGGACTGTCTATGTATGAGGGGAGGGGCAGACCCATTTTTTAGTACCTAACCTTCCCAGGCCACCAGGTTTGAATATTCCTAAAGGGAAGCCAGTGCTGTCCAGTGCTCTCTAGAGACTGTGATAAGTGAAGATGGGTAGAAAGTGAGGGCACAGATGACTTACAGAGGCTGTCATGACCCCTTCTGAATTCTTCCTCCATATCCCATCGGTGCACATCAGCCTGACTTCCAACTGCTAACATCTGCTTGCCCATGCCTAAGTGCTTCCTCTAGCTGCCACAGCCCACTTTGCCCACACTGCAAGTAGGCTGGAAGTGTCAGAGATTTAACCTCCCCTTCCCAGCAACCTTCAGCCAATGACTAAGAGAAAGTTATATAGAAATACTTTATCTCACCCAGCTGGTGTGGCTCAATGGTTGAGCATCGATCCATAAATCAAGAAGTCTCAGGTTCAATTACCAGTCCGGGCACATGCCTTGGTTGTGGGCCAGATCCCCAGTGTGGGGCATGCAGGAGGCGACCAGTCAATGTTCTCTCTCATTGATGTTTCTATCTCTCTCCCTTCCTCTCTCTCTCTAAAAAAAAATAATAAAAAAAAAAATGCTTTATCTCCTATCCTCTGGTGGGGTAACTAAATTACCTGATCTATATTAGTCTCCAGAGTTCTCCAGAGGAATTAAACACTATGTTTCCTGGGGTCATTTCCTAAATAAATTACTTGTACTCAAATCCTTGATTCAACTTCTGCTTCTGTAGCTCAATGCAGAGTACATCTTCTCATTTGACAAGTGTCACATAGCCACATAGAAAGTGGTGAGGAACAGGTGAATATTCTGGTTATTTTTCACAGAGCCTCAAGAATAGTCATGTAATAAAACAACAAAAAATAAACAAAAAAAAAATTATAATGTTTAGAGCCAGCCAGTCATAAATAATGCAAGCACAAAGCTCCCAGCCCTCTTTCCCTGTCCTATGGGCAACAGGCATGGAAATATACCTAATTTCCTATTCAGGGTGCCAAACCATGGATGTTCTGCAAGAGTTATCAGAGTCTTACAAGCTCATTCTTATACTCCTTCTAGTTCTTTTCCAAGTGATGGAGAATCTCATGGACCTATCTTCCTGAAAAGGATGCACAGACAAAAACAAGATCAGTAGAACAGCCACAAGGAAAACCCTGTGTCTTTCTTCTGCTGACTCCAAATTGGCACAAAGGGCAGTGATATGCCAACAGACTGATTCAGTCATATAGCTAGGAAAGAGCAGCGAGGTCCCAGTCTGGTTGTATTGAGGGAATGTGCTCAGAGTATATCACCATCATGGAGCATGAATCTTAGATATATAGACTTGGGTTGACAGAGTATCTGAGTGGCTTTCTGGTTTCCCAGAAATGGTCACTTGTGCAGCACCGAGAGATCCTGTGTAGTGTGGAGTTGGTAGAGGCCTCCAGAGCTAGAAAAGGCAGGGAGTGCACCAGATGCTCAGCTTTGGATGAGTCTACAGATCACTCAGAGGAAGAGAGTTTCAAAGAGTAGGACAGTCGGTTGATGTCCCCTGGAGATCTTCTATCATTTATTCTATTCCATTGGTTCTTATAACCAATAAATACGCCTTCTTGAACTTATGATACTGAGTATCATCTATCTTCTGGTGAAGTTTAAACTGGAGTTGGGTCTGCTTAAAATCACACAGACAAGCCTTAATTTATTTCTTTAAGCCTATGTGAAAGAGAAGTTGTATATAACCTCAAAGGTATTACTGGGTTGGTTGTGACTTCAGCAGCTAACAGGTCAGTGCCCATGACTGAGAAATGCGTCCGAAGCCCCTTCATCCTCATTTATATAATTGTTTTTTAACACAAATTAGGATTGTGGGAGGCTGTGCCTGATTTTTCTTTCTATTTCTCAAAATGTACTCAGGGAATGTTTTTTGGACAATGTTGGTGGGATGTGATTCAAGCTTTTCTCCTGTCACAGCAATTTTGTCCTTTGACTGCTTCTGAGATGAAGGATATGTGCCATTTTGACAAACTACATAAAGAACATCCACAAGGAGACAATTCTGATAGACCTGAAGACCACTGGGGCTTGGGATCATATTATTTATTTAATGTTTTTGCTTAAACTCTAGAAAATAAATAAGTGCATTAATTTAAAAATGACTTGATTCCTACAGTAGTAATAAATTATGTAATTCTAGAATAGGCAAGATGATATTCCCACTGCCGAACTGGCGAAAGAAGGAGGTAAATTTTCTTCTCATATTATTTTAATGCAAAATGTTCCATTTGGGTCTACAACTTTTTGCAAAGCTTATAATAACATTCTGCAGTTTTCATCTATAAACATTTTGAAAGCAATCACCCATTTTCCAGTAACTTATGACAGACCAACTGGATCTTCCAATTCTGTTCAAATGTGAAATTTAAACCAGCTTTTCCTCTATCTAGGTTATGCATAATTCTACCTTCTATGTACAGTGTATGAATTAAAATATGTGTTCTGGCCAGGTGGTGTGGGTCAATTGGTTGGGTGTTGTCCCATGCACCAGAAGATCACAGGTTCAATTCCTGCTCAACAATAAAGAGAAATTTTTTAAAATATCAACTCATATTATAAGAAAAACATGAAAATCTGTCTGACATGTCAGCAACTCAAGCTAATGTGAAAAGTTTAAATTTTACATACTGAAGAAAGAAAAGTCTTCCATGATGCTTCCATTCATGGGAGCAAGAATTTTTACAATGCAAAATAACACCATGTTTACCACTGTGGCAGACACCAACACTTATGGATAGATCCACATATTTTATTTGCTATCATGGGTGTCACCAGGATTGTTTGGCTCATTCTATTATCCAAGATTTATAAAGAGTAGCTTTAATTCACTAACATACATTTTACACATAAACACACACACACACACACACACACACACACACACACACACACACACTGGGTCCTTAGCTTCAGTCCCTTTCTATTTTTTTGCCTTGATAATCAGAGTTTAATCCTGGATAAAATTTGAGGATTCTTTTTACCTGAACTTAAAGTAGTTGAACACAATGGCCAAAGTAGGGAAACAACAATAGATGAATGGTAAAGAAAACATCATATGTGCATGTGTATTTTTATATGTGATTTTGTGTGTGTGTGTGTGTGTGTGTGTGTTATTCAGTTAAAAAAGAAGGAAATTCTGCCACTTATGATGACATGGATAGACCTGGAAAACTTTATGCTAAGTGAAACAAAACAAACATACAAGCATACAAAAAAAGCAAATTCATCAACACAGACAACAGAATGGTAATTACCACGGAGGGAAAGGGGTAGGATGAAAAGAGTAGAGATGGTCAAATACATGCTGATAGAAGGAGGCTAGATTTTGGGTAGTGAGCACACACTGATGTCATAGCATAATGTTGTACATCTGAAATTTATATAATGTTAACAAATATTATCTAAATACATTGGATAAGAATTTTAAAATAAGCGTGAGACATATACAAACAGTTCACAAAAGAAAGAAAAAAATTAAGCCAGACACAGAAAGATAAATACTGTGTATCACTTATATGTGAGGTCTAAAATAGTCAAACTCATAGAAGCAGATAATAGAATGGTGGTTACCAGTAGCTGGGGAATGAAAAAATGGGGAGGTGATGGTCAAAGTGGTACAAAGTCTTATGCAAGATAAATAAGTTCTACATCTCTACAACATGATATCTATGGTTAACAATACCATATTGTATATTTAAAATTTTTCAAGGGGGTACATATTATGTTAAGTGTTTGTATCACATACCAAAAAAAAAAAAACATACAAAATTAATAATAAAAAATAATAATAATAAGTGTGAGAGTAAACATTGGGAGGTTATGGGTATGTCTATGTGATAGTTTCACAGGAAAATGCTTATCCTCAAACTCAGCAAGTTGCATACATTAAATATGTACAACTTTTTACATGTTAACATACCTCAATATGTGGGTTAAAAAAATAAAAATAGTTGGATCATTCTGGATAGATGTTGCATCTTTGCTTGTAGTCTGATTGTGGACTTCAAGGTTGATCAGTAAAAGCATGAAAAGATGAACTCAAAGGAAAATATTACCCCACAGGCTAGAACAGAGGTGGTCTATGTTGTCAGCTTCCATTTTCCCTAAGTCCATCTCAAATGATCTCCTGAAGGTAAAGAAGAGAGAGCCAGGACAGAAATTTGCTTGCTTTAGAAGAAATACCAGCCTTCTCACAACAACAGTCTCATAAGAAAAGAAATAGAGAATCCATCCAAAGAGGGAGGAACATGATCAAAAAGGTCCACCAGAACATGACTTTTAAATGGGGCTTTTGGAAGTATGTAGACTTATAATTATATGACTGGAAGTTGTCCATAAAAGCCAATTTTTTTTTAAATTTTATTTTTATGTCATCTGTAATCTAAAATAACTTAATATAAACATATTCTTAATTTCATTGCTAATATTTTTCTATTTCCACTCTGTTTCAGTCAATACATTTCTGCTTATATATACAAAATCTATTGGCACAAAGTAATTACTTAAGTTATATTATTTAAAAAGCAAAGTTCTTAGACTGTGTTTTGCTGAACCCAGAAGCATAAAGGGTCCACCTCTCTGGTGTGAGAAAAAATAATTGTGCATTTTCCCTAGTCTGGTTCTACTTGCAATATTACTATTGCTACTCTATAAATCTATTCTCATGTCATAGGGGTCCCATTGTGACATAGGAGTCCAGGTTGTCCTTAATCTAGGTCAGGAGACCTTTTTTCTGTTAGCATAGGTTAGAAATAAAAATGAAGTGGAGAAGGGAGTACAGAAAGTCAGAGGTTTATTCTACAGTGTAGAATATCTAACCAATTAATAATTTAACCCAAGATCTTAATAAATAAAGCAATATTACTTGACTTTTTTTTTATTATTCCAGATGGATCTAATGGCATCTTGAAACTGATTACAAAATACTAGGTTTTCTACTTTACATGAAACAGAAAAGTGTATGCTATTGAAATTGAAGAAAGAAAAATGAATGTATTATTGTGTTAATTGACCAAAAGTGATAAGCAAGGTAGTGGCAACATAAGTCTTCCTACTATGCTTTCTATTAATTTATTTTTTTAACAGATGTTTCTCCTCTTCCCCGTATTGACTCCCTCCTTCCTATCTCCTCCCACCACGTCCCCAGTTTTGTTGTCTATGACCATCGGTTATACATACATACATATAAATACTGTGGTTTATCCCTTCCCTCCTTCTGAGAAATGTCAGTTTATATCTGTTGTAACCCAGGAGAATCAACCTCACTCAGACACAAACTATTTTTGAATATTAGGAGCTTTACTACCTGTGCAGGGACTGCAGCCAACCTACAAAGAGGAGAACTGCAGCCCTGAGCTCAGGGGTAGAGTTGCGTATATAGGACAGGGGACATTCAAGAGTTTAGCAGAGCAAGCAAGCTACATGTACAGAAGCACAGGCAGTTAGCGATAAGCAGGAGGGAATGGAGGTGGGAGGAAGCTGAGGCAAAAGGAACTGGGTGAACTGGGTCAGCATATATCTATCCTGCTATTTATTCTATTATCTAAGTTCTAAGAACTAACAAATTCGCTTAGAGGACACATTCGTTTAGAGGAGTATCAAGCCAGCTGATACTCCATAGTTGGCCTTTTGTTTATTTAATCAGGACAAAGTGATAGGAGCAGGTTATTATAGCACCCTACTTCTATGTCTCTGGGTCTATTTTGTTTATCAGTTTGTTTAGTTCATTATATTCCTGAAATAAGTGTTATCATGTGATATTTGTCTTTCTCTGCTTGGCTTGTTTCATTTAGGATAAAATTTTCCAGGTCCCTCCATGTCATCTCAAAGGATTACAGCTCTTTTTCTCTTATAGCTGCATAGTACTCCATTGTGTATATGTACCACTGCTTTTTTACCCATTTCTCTACTGATGGGCACTTGGGCTGTTTCCAGATCTTAGCTGTTGTAAATAATCCTGCTATGAACATAGGGGTACATATATTCTTTCTGATTGGAGTTTCAGGCTTTTTAGGGTATATTCCTAGAAGTGGGATCACTGAGTCAAATGGCAATTCAATTTTTAATTTTTGGGGGTAATATCATAGTGTTTTCCGTAGTGGCTGCATCAGTCTGCATTCCCACCAGCAGTGTACTAGGGTCCCCTTTTCTCCATACCCAAGCCAGCCCTAGTTGTTTGATGATTTGTTGATGGCAGCCATTATGACAGGTGTGAGGTAATACCTCATTGTTGTTTTAATTTGCATCTCTCTGATGATTAGTGACGTTGAGCATTTTTTCATATGTCTCTTGACCATTTGTACATCCTGTTTGGAGAGGTGTCTCCTTAGGTCCTCTGCCCATTTTTTAATTGGGTTTTTGTCTTCCTTATGTTGAGCTGTGTGAGTACTCTATATATTTTGGAAATTAACCCCTTATCTGTTATGTCATTGGCAATTATACTCTCCCATATAGTGGGTTCCCTTTCTATTTTGATGATTGTTTCTTTTGCTGTGCAGAAGCTTTTTAGTTTGATGTAGTCCCATGTGTTTATTTTTTCCTTTGTTTCTGTTCCCTTACATGATGTATCAGTGAAATTCTGCAGCATATGATGGCATTCTTACACACCAATGATAAACTTACAGAAAGAGAAACTAAAGAAACAATCCTATTTATTATTGAAGCAAAAAAAATTAAGATACCTAGGAATAAACTTAACCAAAGAATAGAGGACCTATTCGCAGAAAACTACAAGACATTGAAAAAGAAAATAAAGAAAGATATAAAAAAGTGGAAGCACATAGCTTGTTCATGAATTGGAAGAAGTAACATCATTAAAATGTCCATATTACCCAAAGCAATCTATAGATTCAATGCAATCCCCATAAAAATACCAACAACATACTTCACAGAACTTGAACAAATGCTTCAAAAGTTCATATAGAACAAACAAACAAACAAACAAAAAACCTCGAATATCCAGAGCAGTCTTGAATAAGAAGGACAAAGTAGGCGGGATCACAATACTGGATATCAGGTTATACTACAAAGCTACTGTGATCCAAACAGCCTAGTACTGGCACAAGAACAGGCACATAAATCAATGAAATAGAACAGAGAACTCAGAAACAACATTATGCTCAATTAATATTTGACAAAGGTGGCAAGAGCATACAGTGGTGTAAAGACAGCCTCTTTAATAAATGATGTTGGGAAAATTGGATGTGCAAAAAAAGGAAACTAGACCATCGACTTACACCATACACAAGAATAATCTCAAAATGGATAAAAGACTTAAATATCACTCATAAAACCACAAAAATTCTAGAAGAGAATGTAGGCAACGTAATTTCATACATCATCCACAGTAGAATTTTCACTGATACATCACCTAAGGCAACAGAAATACAGGAGAAAATGAACACATGGGACTATCTCAAACTCAAAACTTCTGCACAGCAAAAGTTACAACCACCAAAATAGAAAGGCAACCCACTCTATGGAAGAGCATAACTGCCAACAATATATCAGATAAGGGGTTAATCTCCAATATATAGAGAGTGCTCATACAACTCAACAAAAGAAAAACAAAGAACCCAATTAAAAAATGGACAGAGAAACTAAATAGATACCTCTCCAAACAGGACATACAAATGGCTAGGAGACATATGAAGAAATGCTCAATGTCACTAATCATCAGAGAGATGCAAATTAAAACAAGAATGAGGTATCACTTTACATCTGTCAGAATGGCCGCCATCAACAAATCATCAAACAACAAGTACTGGCGAGGGTGTGAAGAAAAGTGGACTCTAGTACTTTGCTGGTGGAAATGCAGACTGTTACAGCTACTATGGAAAACAATATGGTGTTACGTCAAAAAATTAAAAATTGAACTGCCATTTGACCCAGGAATCCCACTTCTAGGAATATACCCTAAGAAGCCTGAAACACCAATCAGAAAGAATATATGCACCCCCATGTTTGTAGCAGCACTATTTACAATAGCGATCTGGAAACAGCCCAAATGTTCACCAGTAGACGAATGGATAAAGAAGCAGTGGTACATATACACAATGGAGCACTGTGCAGCTGAAAGAAAGATCTCTTATCCTTTGAGATGTCATGGAGGGATTTGGAAAGTATTATCCTCAGCGAAACAAGTCAAGCAGAGAAAGACCAATATCACATGATGTCACTTATTTGTGGAATATAATGAACATAACAGTCTGAGGAATGGGGTAGTTCCAGAGATTTGGAAGTGGGGTACAGACTGACAAGCTCCAGAATAGAGGTAGTGGGGGGGAGAGATAAACCACAGAACTTATATGCATGTATATATGAACAATGGCCATGGACAACAAAGGTAGTTACAGGGTGGGGAGGGAGAAGGAGGGGGGAATCAGTGGGGTAAAATGGAGAAACATCTGTAGTAAAAATAAATTAATAACAAAAATTCAAAAAAATGCTGACTGAAAGGCAGTTGCAAAAAAAAAAAAAAGGTGTGGTACATATACACAATGAAGTACTATGCAGCTAAAAGAAAGCAAGCGCTCTTATCTTTTGAGATGACATGGAGGGACCTGGAAAGTATTATCCTAAGCAAACGATCCAAACAGAGAAAGAAAAGTATTATATGATTTCACTTTTTTGTGGAATATAATGAACATAACAGTTTGAATAACAGGGTAGTCCCAGATTCGTGGAAGTCGGGTACAGACTGATAATCCCCAGAAAAGGGTGGGGGGGAGATAAATCACAGAACTTATATGCATACATGTATAACCAATGAACATAGACAACAAAGCTTGGGACAGGGCAAGGAGGGAGGATGAGGAGGTGTCAATGGGGGAAAAAAGTGAAACATTTGTAACAAAAATAATTAAATTAAAATAAATAAATAAACAAACAAACAAACAAACAAACAGAATAACCGAGGTGTGTTTTAGCCAGCTTTGCTCAGTGATTAGAGCACCAGCCAGGTAACTGAGGGTTTGGGGGCTTGATTCTGGTCAAGGGCACATACCTGGAGTACAGGTTCAATCCCTGGCCCTGGTTAGGGTCATGATGAAGGCAAGCAATCAGTGCATCTCTCTCTCATTGATGTCTCTCTTCTCTCACTTTCTCCCACCCTCCACTCTATCTAAAAAAATCAATTTTAAAATATCCTTTGGTGAGGATTAACAAAGTATATCATAACCCAGGTGTAAAACATTATATGTAATATGGAAATCCCTGTGTAACACAAATTGTCTCTATTTGTATATGCCTAGAAAATATGAAAAATAGTTTACACCAAATCTAAGACTTCTGTGAGAAGTAAAACTGGAACTTTAAGAGAGAAAGATTTAATTTGTTGTTTATTAAGTTATCTATACCATATGCTTTTAGATTACTTTTTATAATACACGTGGTTTACATGAATAGTTTTTTAATGTTTAAATGAATAAGACACTAACTTAGTTAGATTCTCTGGGAATCAGACACCAAAACATCAGGAGTGCAAGTGGTCTGTTGGAGAAAATGCTTATGTAACATAAAAATGGACTGGAATAGAACTGGGTGGGTGGGCCTTTGGACCATCAGGCATCTCTCTCCTCAGTGACAGAAAAGGAAGAGGAAGCAGAATTGGACAAGAAGAATGCAAATGATGTTGTAGATCTGATAAAGCCATGGCCAACCCAATTTGAGCACTGGGATACAACCTACCTGGCAGCTGTCTGGAAAGAGGGTGGCCTTGACTGGAAAAATGAGACGCTAGAATCTGGAGGCTGTCTTCTATCTTGCAACTGAACAGCAAGATTTTTTTTGAGAGTACTCAAGCCATGCACTTCCAGAGTTGCCATAAACACAGTATTACCTTGAAGCTTACTGTTGACAGTGGCCTCCCATATTAGCAGGCATCCAGGGCCAGCATCTAAGAAGGCTACAATCTTGGGGATGTACTAGTATAAGTTGACTTGTCCTGGGCTGGGTCCAGTGGTTCATCAACTTCAGTTTTATTTCTCTACAAAGACAAAGTTAAAACTGTTCACGAAAGAACATTTCCTTTTTAGCGTCTTAGTCCAGGCCTCCATCTATCTGTTCATAGATGAGATGGGGGATGGGCAAAAGCCAAAGATTTTATTCATACTTGAGACAAAAAAAATGTTTTTTTAAAAAACCCCAAAGCCCTGGCCGGTTTGGCTCAGCGATTGGAACATCAGCCTGCAGTCCGGAGAGACCTGGGTTCAGATCCCGCTAAGGGCATGTACCTCGGTTGCAGTTTGTCCCCAGCCCTGGTTGGGTTGTGCGGGTGGCAGCCACTCAATATGTCCCTTTCACATCGATGTTTCTCTCTCTCTCTCCCCTTCCCACTCTATCTGAAAAAATATGGAAAAATGTCCTTGGGTGAGGATAAAAAATAACAAATGTAAAAAAAAAACAAACCCTAAAAATCCTAAGTTAAAATTCTAGCACCAGTGTAGTGCAATATACTCGGGGTTTTCAAAATCCTCTGATAGATAAAGGTAATGATAGCTATTAGGCTAATTTTCATGATTGTGCTCTCTCTCTCTCTCTCTCTCTCTCTCTCTCTCAAAGATTATACCTGCATTTCTCCTTCATCACATCTTAGTCAATAACAAATTTAGGAACATTTTTCATCTATATTACTGTCTACTTATATCACAAGTTTTTACCCATCTACATACTTTTATGAATCAAATTTTTTCCATTTATCTCTGCTTGATATAATCAGTTTATTGAATTATTTTCTCTTAGGAAGAAGGGAAAGGAAGGAAGGAAGGAAGGAAGGAAGGAAGGAAGGAAGGAAGGAAGGAAGGAAGGAAGGAAGGAAGGCCATTTTCTTGCTTTCTTGCTTTTAGTAGATGGGGGTTCAATCCTTATTGAGATACCTTCTCTTGAATTTACTTATCAATTGAAATTCACAATGGTACTTCTTTAAAAAGAATCAAAAGCCAGCTCATCCTGACTTACAAAAAAAAAAAAAATAGCTTTCTCTTTTATAAAAATAAGTGTATGTTTTAATTATACGTATTTAGTATAATATGTGTCATCATAAATTGTAGACTTATTATTTCATTTTTATTCTAATCTGAGAGGGAGTGAGAACCCACATCAATAAGTGATGCTCAGACCATAGGGTGGCCCGAACCTTAGCATCTTAAAAAAAATGTACACATTCTAAACTGCTACCATTCACTTCATGCAGGTAGATAATATTCTCCATTATGGATTCTTTGGGTAGGATACATGGTCTTTCCGCTGGGGGTTGCGTTTAAAGTATGATGAAACAAATTAATAACTCCCTTGGATAAAAAAGAAAAACATAATTCCCTGAAGAAACAGCACTTGGTCATTCAGCAAATATTTTTGGAAATATTGTATGAGCTAAGGATAAAGCAATAAAAGAAACATAAAAATCATACTTTGGTATCAAAACTACAATCTATGAAAGAAAAATAAAGTTGGACTTAACTAAAATTTAAAATTTCAGCTTTGTGAGGACAAGTACAGATTGGTAAAATATCTTTGCAAAGTACAAAGCTGTAAAAGAATGTTATCCAGAGAACCCTTAAAACTCAACAATAAGAACAAATCAATCCAACTAAAAAATGAACCAAAGGTCTGAACCAACATCTCACCAAAGAAGATATACAGATAGCAAAGCATGTTAAAAGGTGTTCCACATTATATGTCACCAGAAAAATGTAACTATGAAAGACCACTACACACCTATTAGAATGTAAAAAATCTAAAATACTGACAACACCAAATGCTGGTGGGAATGCAAAATGGTACAGCCATTTTGGAAGACAGTTGGGAGCTTTCTAACAAAACTAAGTATACTCTTACCATAGGACCTGATGGTTGCACCCCTTAGTATTTACCCAAATTAGTTGAAAATAAATGTTCATACAAAAACCTATACATTAGTGCTCATGGCAGTATTATACATAACTACCAAGAACTGGAAGCATACAAGATGTCCTTCAATAGGTGAATGAACAAACTATAAATCCATACAATGAAATGTTATCTACCAGTAAAAAGAAGTGAGTTATCAATCCATGAAAAGACATGAAGGGGGGAACAGAAAAATGGCGGCGGAGTGAACGGAGCTACACAGACTGTCTCCCAGAACCAAACTGGAATTACAACTATAACACAGACAAATCGACGGGAAAAACCAACAGAAAAGCAGCCTGCGAGGACCATACAACGAGGGACACTGACTCCATCCCGGTAGGCTTGCGAAGGCGTGAGACGAGACGGGGACTGGGAGCCCGCGGTCGGCAGCTCGGCAGCAGCCTCAGCTATAAGCTACGCCCTCGGGTTACACTCCCAGGTGGCTCCACAGCGCAGAGCCGGGACAGAGGCTGAAACAGCCACAGCCACTCACCTTGGGCTCCGGCAGAGGGAGGGCGGCCTGGACTAGAACTGCGTGGGGACACTCGGGATTTGGAGGGCGCTCAGAGCTTTGGCTGAGTGCAGCCACTCAGGATGGTGGCCACATTGCTCCTTCCCAGAGCTCTGAGGAGAGGCAGCAGCCCCTCCCTCGGAGATCCAACCCCACCCTGTGGGCCATTGAAGTGCTAATTGAGGCTCACTAACAACCAGCATCTGCCCCACCCTCCTGAAAGCCCCTTGGCTGAGCACCAGAGGGAGTTTTTCAATCAACTGAAAACCCAAAACTCATCAATTAACCTAGACTAGTAGCCTCCAGGCAAAAAGCTAGAGGATAACAATACATTTCCTGGGCTGGCAACTTTAACCAGGAAAGTAAGACTAGACAGTGGTGTTCAACATGGGTCCTGCCTCACTCATCTAAACACAGGAGAGGGAGCCACAAACAGCAGAACACCAACACTCACAGGGAGAACTTGACAGGCTCCAAACCCCACAGTGATAGCCAAAATGGTGAAACACAGAAACATAAGCCAAATGAAAGAGCAAGACACCTCCACCAAAGATGAGATCAATGTGGAGCAATTAGGCATGTTAATAGAGCTAGAATTCAGAGCCATGATCTTGAGGAAGCTGAACAGCATGAGTAAGAACATAGAGACACTGAAAATAAGCCAAATGGAAATTCAAAACCAACAAGAAGATATAAAAAATGACATATCCGAAATAAAAAACACATTGGAAGGTTTAAAAAGCAGAGTAGGGGAAGCTGAGGACCGGATCAGTGAATTAGAAGACAGGGTAGAAAAAATCAACCAATCAGAAAAACAAAAGGAAAAAACTATTAAAAAACAGGAAGACAGCTTAAGAGAACTATGGGACAACTAGAAACGTAATAATATTCGCATCACAGGAGTCCCCGAAGAAGAAGAAAAGGAGCAAGGGATAGAGAATATATTCAAAAAAAATACTGAGAGAAAACTTCCCTAATTTGGTGAAGGAAGAAGGCATTCAAGTTCAAGAAGCACAGATAGTCCCAAGTAAGAAGAACCCAAACAGGCCCACACCAAGACACATAGTAATCAAAATGCCACAAATTAAAGACAAAGAGAGAATCCTAAAAGCAGCAAGAGATAAGCAACAGGTTACCTACAAAGGGAACCCCATAAGGCTCTCAGCTGACTTCTCACAAGAAACACTACAGGCCAGAAGAGAATGGCATGAAGTAATCAAAGTCATGAAAAACAAGAATCTGAATCCAAGACTACTCTACCCACCAAGGCTATCAATCAAAATAGAATATCAAATAAAGAGCTTCCCAGACAAAAAAAAAGGCTAAGGGAATACATTAGCACCAAACCAGCACTGCAAGAAATGTTAAAAGGACTGCTGTAGTTAGCAGTAGAAATGGGAAGAAAAATAGAACCACACTAAACAAAAATGGCAATAAATAAGTACATATCAATAATCACCTTAAACGTAAATGGATTGAATGCTCCCATAAAGAGACACAGAGTAGCTGATTGGATAAGAAAGCATAACTCATCTATATGTTGTTTACAAGAGACCCACCTCTCAACAAAAGACTCACATAGGTTGAAAGTGAAGGGATGGAAAAAAATTTTCCAAGCAAATGGAAAGCAAAAAAAAAAGCTGGGGTAGCAATTCTCATATCTGATAAAATAGATTTCAAAATGAAGACCATAACTAGAGACAAAGACGGCCACTACATAATATTGAAAGGATCTATCCAACAGGAAGATATAACCTTGATGAACATATATGCACCCAATATAGGAGCACCAAAATATATTAAAAATCTTCTGGAGGACTTCCAAGGAGAAATCGACAACAATACAATCATAGCAGGGGACTTCAACACCCCGTTGACAGCACTGGATAGATCCTCTAGGCAAAAAATTAGCAAGAAAACAGAGACTCTAAAGGAAGCACAAGACCAAATGGATTTAATAGATATCTACAGAGAATTACACCCCAAAATTACAGAATACACATTCTTCTCAAGTGCACATGGGACATTCTCAAAGATAGACCACATGATAGGACACAAACTAAATCTCTACAAGTTCAAGAAGATTGAAATCATATCAAGCATCTTCTCAGATCACAATGGCATGAAACTAGAAATCAATTGCAACAAGAACATGCAAAGACATTTCAACACATGGAGGCTAAATAGCATGTTATTAAACAGTGAATGGGTCACCGAGGAGATCAACGAAGAAATTAAAAACTTCCTGGAAACCAATGAAAATGAACACACAACAACACAAAATCTATGGGATGCAGTGAAAGCAGTTCTGAGAGGGAAGTTCATAGCACTACAGGCCACCTCAAAAAACAAGAAAAATCTCTAATAGACTATCTAACCTCACAACTTAAAGAACTAGAGAGCAGCCCTGGCCGGTTTGGCTCAGCGATTAGAGCGTCGGCCTGCGGTCCGGAGAGACCTGGGTTCGATTCCCGCTAAGGGCACGTACTTCGGTTGCAGTTTGTCCCCGGCCCTGGTAGGTCGTGCGGGTGGCAGCCACTCGATGTGTCCCCTCACGTCGATGTTTCTCTCTCTCTCTCCCTTCCTCTCTCTCCCTCTCTCTGTACAAAAAAAAAAAAAAAAAAAAAAAAAAAAGAACTAGAGAGCAAACAAAAAGAAAACCCCAGAGCAAGTAGAAGGAAGGAAATAGTAAAGATCAGAGCAGAAATAAATGACATAGAGACCAAAAAAACAATTCAAAGGATCAATGAAACAAAGAGCTGGTTTTTCGAAAAGATAAACAAGATTGATGGACCCTTAGCTAGACTCACCAAAAAACAAAGAGAGAGAACCCAAATACACAAAATCAGAAATGAAAGAGGAGAAGTAACAATAAACACCACGGAAATACAAAAGATCGTTAACAACTACTATGAATAACTATATGGGAAAAAAATTCGACAATCTAAGCAAAATGGACAAATTTCTAGAAACACACAGTCTCCCAAAACTATTCCCGGAAGAGATAGAAAACTTGAACACACCAATAACAACTAAGGAAATTGAAGAGGTAATCAAGACTCTCCCAGCAAACAAAATCCCAGGCCCAGATGGTTTCACTGGGGAGTTTTACCGAACATTCAAAAAAGAACTAACACCCATTCTCCTCAAACTATTTCAAAAAATTCAAGAAGAAGGAAGACTTCCAAACACGTTCTATGAGGCCAGCATAATTCTAATTCCAAAACCAGAAAAAGACACTACGAAGAAAGAAAACTACAGGCCAATATCCCTGATGAACATAGACGCCCAAATCCTGAACAAAATATTAGCAAATCGGATCCAGAAATACATCAAAACAATTATCCACCATGACCAAGTGGGATTCATTCCAGGGATGCAAGGCTGGTACAATATTCGCAAATCAATAAACGTGATACACCACATAAACAAAATGAAGAATAAAAACCACATGATCATATCAATAGATGCTGAAAAAGCATTTGACAAAATCCAGCTTCCTTTTCTGATAAAAATGCTCAGCAATGTAGGAATAGAGGGATCATATCTCGACATAATAAAGGCCATATATGAAAGACCTACAGCCAACATCATACTCAATGGACAGAAACTAAAAACATTTCCATTAAGAACAGGAACAAGACAGGGATGTCCACTTTCGCCACTCTTATTTAACATTGTACTGGAAGTCTTAGCCACAGCAATCAGACAGAAAGAAAAAATGAAAGGGATCCAAATTGAAAAGTAGGAAGTAAAACTGTCATTATTTGCAGATGACATGATATTGTACATAGAAAACCCTAAAGACTCCATCAAAAATCTACTAGACTTAATAAATGAATTTGGCAAAGTAGCAGGATACAAAATTAACGTCAAGAAATCGACGGCATTCTTGTACATCAATGATGAACTCACAGAAAGAGAAACTGAAAAAACAATCCCATTTACCATTGCTCCAAAAAAATTACGATACCTAGGAATAAACTTAACCAAAGAAGTAAAGGACCTATTTTCAGAAAACTACAGGTCATTGAAAAAAGAAATAGAGGAAAATATAAAAAAGTGGAAGAACATACCCTGTTCATGGATTGGAAGAATTAACATCATTAAAATGTCCATACTACCCAAAGCAATCTATAGATTCAATGCAATCCCCATCAAAATACCAATTACATATTTCATAGTACTAGAACAAATACTTCAAAATTTCATATGGAACAAAAAAAGACCCCGAATAGCCACAACAATCTTGAAAAAGAAGAACAAAGTAGGTGGGATCACAATACCAGATATCAGGTTATACTACAAAGCGACTGTAACCAAAACAGCCTGGTACTGGCACAAGAACAGTTATATAGACCAGTGGAACAGAACTGAAAACCCAGAAATGGACCCAAGGCAATACGCTCAATTAATATTTGACAAAGGTGGCAAGAGCATACAGTGGAGTAAAGACAGCCTCTTTAATAAATGGTGTTGGGAAAATTGGACAGCTACATGCAAAAAAATGAAACTAGACCATCAACTTACACCATACACCAAAATAAACTCAAAATGGATAAAAGACTTAAATGTGACCCATGAATCCATAAAAATTCTAGAAGAAAATGTAGGCAACAAAATTTCGGACATCATACGGAGCAGAATTTTCACTGATACATCACCTAAGGTAACAGTAATAAAGGAGAAAATGAACACATGGTACTACATCAAACTCAAAAGCTTCTGCACAGCAAAAGAAACAATCATCAAAATGGAAAGGCAACCCACTGTATGGGAGAACATCATTGCCAATGATGTATCAGATAAGGGGTGAATTTCCAATATATATAGAGTGCTCATACAACTCCACAAAAAGACGACAAAGAACCCAATTAAAACATGGGCAGAGGAGATGAATAGACACCTCTCCAAACAGGACATACAAATGGCCAAGAGACATATGAAGAAATGCTCAACATCACTAATCATCAAAGAGATGCAAATTAAAACAACAATGAGGTATCACCTCACACCTGTCAGAGTGGCCACCATCAACAAATCATCAAACAACAAGTGTTGGCGAGGGTGTGGAGAAAAGGGGACTCTAATACACTGCTGGTGGGAATGCAGACTGGTGCAGCCGCTGTGGAAAACAACATGGTGCTACCTCAAAAAATTAAAAATTGAACTTCCATTTGACCCAGTGATCCCACTGCTGGGAATATACCCTAAGAAGCCTGAAACACCAATCAGGAAGAATATATGTACCCCCATGTTCATAGCAGCACTATTTACAATAGCTCAGATCTGGAAACAGTCCAAGTGTCCACCAGTAGACGAATGGATAAAAAAGCTGTGGTACATATACACAATGGAGTACTATGCAGCGGTAAGAAAGAAAGATCTCTGATCCTTTGAGACGACATGGAGGGACCTGGAAAGTATTATCCTAAGTGAAAGAAGCCAAGCAGAAAAAGACAAATACCACATGATCTCACTTATATATGGAATATAATGAACATAACAGTCTGAGGAATACAGTAGACCCAGACACATGGAAGTAGGGCACAGACTGACATCCCTCAAAAGAGGGGATGGGGGGTGGGGGGGTGGGAAGAGATAAACCAGAGAACTTATATGCATGTATGCTTGACCAATGGACATGGACAACTAAGCCGGGGACGGGGCGGAGGTGGGGTGGGGTGGGTGGTGCCAATGGGGTAAAATGGTAAAATATCTATAACAAAAAAATAAATAAAAATTCATATAAAAAATAAATAAATAAATAAATAAAGACATGAAGGAACTTGAGTTAAAGCATTTAAGCTGCATAATATATGATTTCAACAATATGACATTTTACAGATGGTAAAACTATCAGTAAAAGATTGGTGGTTACCAGGAATTGGATTGGAGAGGAAGGGAAAAGGACAAAGAGAGAGGGAAAAAGAGAGAAAAGGAGAGAAAGAGAAATGAATGGATAGAATGTGGTAATATTAAATCAGTGAAACTATTCTATATTGTACCATAAAGGTGGCTACATGTCTTTATATATTTGTCAAAACTCATAAAGTGTACAACACAAAATATGAACGCAAATATACAGTATGAACTTTCGTTACAAATAATGCCTCGGTTTGGCTCATTAGTTGTAACAAATGTTTTACACTAATGCATGATGTTAATAATTGGATAAACTGTTTTGGAGGAGGGTTAAGAGATTACATGGAAACTCTGAGCTTGCTATTCATTTTTATAAATTGAAAATTATCTTAAATATAAATTTCAGGTTTTTTTTTTTAATCCTACTCTCATAAAATGTATATTCCAATGAGGAAGGAGAAGATGGAGTATGTGAAAATCAGTGAGTTTTTAAACAAAATAAGTTAAATGAAAGATAAAACAAAGTAGAAGAATTAGAAAAGTGCAATAGAGAAAAAATAGGAAATGGAAGAGATAAAGGCAATGCTCGGCTGGAAAGGGGCACCGTAATTTTAAATAGAGTGGTGAAGAAAGAGCTCACTTAAAGGGTCATAATTGAGCACAGTAATGTGAGAAAGTAAACCTTAGAACATTCTGGAAAAATAAAATTGTGATTGGGAAGAAAAGCAAATAGGACATTGTGGATGGAGTGGAGTGAAGTAGAGGGAGATAAGATCAGAGAAGGGAGAAGAGAATAATGAAGCCACATATGCAAAGTTAAGTAGCTATTAAAATAACTATGGTTTGAGTAACTGTTTTTAAAATGTCTGTTACAGAGAGAGAAAAAATGGGCGGCAGAGTGAATGGAAGCTACACAAACCAATTCCCAGGACCAAACTGAAATTACAATGAAAATAAAGACAAATCGTAAGGAAGGGGCAACCAGAAGGCAGTTTGGGGGACCACATAACCAGGAACACTGACTCAATTCTAGTAGGCTTGCGAGGACATGAGAGAGGGCCGGGAGCCCAAGGTCCTCAGCGGCCTGGGCTGGGACCTGCTGCAGCCTGGACTGGGACCAGTGGACTCGGCTGGAAGCTGCACCATCGGCTGGGTCCTGTGACCTTGGCTGGGTGCTATGCCCTCGGCTGGGTCCTGCGACCTTGGCTGGGTGCTACACCCTTGGCTGGGATCAGCGGCAACAGCTGTAAGCTGTGCCCACGGCTAGGTCCTATGGCCTCAGCTGAGACCTGCAGTCACCTTGGCTGGATCCTGGGACCTTGGCTGGGTGCTACGCCCTTGGCTGGGAGCTGCCACAGACTCAGCCACCCTCAGATGTGAGCAACGCCCTCGGGTTAAAGTCTCATGTGGCTCCACGGCAGTGCAGAGCCCAGACAGAGGCTAAATTGGCAGCAGCCACACACCTTGGGCTCTGGCAGAATGAGGGCAGACTAGACTGGAACTGTATGGGGACACTCGGTATTTGGAGGGTGCTCAGAGCTTGTGCTGACTGCAGCCACACAGGACTGTGGTCATCTTACTCCTTCCCAGGGCCCTGGAAAGAGGCAGCAGCTCCTCCCTCAGAGATTCAACCCCACTCGGTGGCCATTGAAATGCTAATTGAAGCCCATTAACAACCCAGCATCTGCCCCACCCTCTGGAAATCATCTTACACTGAGCACCTGAAAGTTTTTCAGTCAACTCAGAAACCAAGGTTCTTCAGGTGACCACTACTAATAGCCTCCAGGCAAAAAAGCTGGAGGATAATTACCATTCCTGGGGCTAGCAACTCTAACCAGGAAAGTTAAGACTTGACAGTGGTGTTTAAAGTGGGTCCTTCCTGCCTCATTCAAACCCAGGAGAGGGAGCCACAAACTGCAGAACACCAACACCAAAAAGAAAATTTGGTAGACTCCAAAGCCCACTATGATAGCCAAAATGGAGAAAAACAGAAACATAAGCCAAATGAAAGAACAAGAGACCTCTACCAAAGATGAGATAAATGAGGTACAATTAAGCAAGTTTACAGAACTAGAATTCAGAGCCATGATCTTGAGGAAGCTCAACAGCATGTGTAAGGACATGAGCACCATGAGTAAAATATACAAATGTTGAAAATCAACCAGATGGAAATTAAAACCCACCAATAAGAAATGAAGAATGACATATCAGAAATGAAAAACACATTGGAAGTTCTAAATAACACAGTAGAGAAAGCTGAGGACGGGACAAGTGAATTAGAAGACAGGGTAGAAAAAATCAACCAAGCAGAAAACCAACAGAAAAAAAATAATTACAAAACAGAAAAACAGCTTAAGAGAACAGTGGGACAACTGGAAACGTAATTACATTCACATCATAGGTGTCCCCGAAGAAGAAGAAAATGAGCAAGGGTTAGAGAATACATTTGAAGAAATAGTGACACAAAACTTCCCTAATTTGGTGAAGGAAGAAGGCATTCAAGTTCAAGAAGCACAGAGAGCCCCAAGTAAGAAGAACCCAAACAGACCCACACCAAGACACATAGAAATCAAAGTGCCAAAAATTCAAGACAGAGAGAGAATCCTAAAAGCAGCAAGAGAGAAGCAACAGGTTACCTACAAAGGAAACCTCATAAGGCTCTCAGCTGACTTCTCACAAGAAACACTACAAGCCAGAAGGAAATAGCATGAGGTAATCAAAGTCATGAAAAACAAGGATCTGAATCCAAGACTACTCTACACAGCAAGGTTATCATTCAAAATAGAAAGTCAAATGAAGAGCTTCTCAGACAAAATAAGGCTAAGGGAATACATTAGCACCAAACCAACACTGCAAGAAATGTTAAAAGGACTGCTGTAATTAGCAAAAGAAATAGGAAGAAAAATAGAACCACACTAAACAGAAATGGCAATAAATAAGTACATATCAATAATCACAAATGTAAATGGATTGAATTCTCTCATAAAAAGAAACAAGTAGCTGATTAGTTAAGAAAGCATGACTCATCTATATGTTGTTTACAAGACACCCACCTCACAACAAAAGACTCACATAAGTGGAAAGTGAAGGGATGGAAAAAAATCTTTCAAGCAAATGGAAAGAAATAAAAAGCTGGGGTAGCAATACTCATATCTGATAAAATAGACTTCAAAATGAAGGCAATATCTAGAAAAAAAGAAGGCCATTACATAATATTAAAATAATCTATCCAACAGGAAAATATAACCTTGATAAACATATATGCACCCAATATAGGAGCACCAAAATATAATAAAAATCTTCGGGAGGACTTCAAAGGAAATATTGATAGCAATAATATCATAGCAGGGGATTTCAACACTCCACTGACATCACTGTAGAGAACCTCTAGACAAAAAATTAGCAAGGAAACAAAGACTCTAAATGAAGCACTAAACCAAATGGATTTAATAGATATCTACAAAGAATTACACCCCAAAACTGCAGAATTCACATTCTTCTCAAGTGCACATGGGACATTCTCAAAGATAGACCACATGTTAGGGCACAAACTAAGTCTCTACAAGTTGAAGAAGATTGAAATCATATCAAGCATCTTCTCAGATCACAATGGCATGAAACTAGAAATCAATTGCAACGAAAACACGCAAAGATATTTGAACACATGGAAGCTAAATAGCATGTTATTAAACAATAAAAGGGTTACCAAGGAGATCAAGGAAGCAATTAAACACTTCCTGGACACCAATGAAAATGAAGACACAAGAACACAAAATCTATGGGATGCAGCAAAAGCAGTTCTGAGAGGGAAGTTCATAGCACTCCAGGCCTACCTCAAGAAACAAGAAAAATTTCTAATAGCCTATCTAACCTCACAACTTAAACAACTAGAAAGCCAACAAAAAGAAAACCCGAGAGAAAATAGAAGGAAGGAAATAGTAAAGATCAGAGCAGAAATGAACTATATAGAGTCAAAAAAAAAAAAAAAAAAAAAAACAATTCAAAGAATCAATGAAACTAAGAGCTGTTTTTTCAAAAAGATAAACAAGATTGATGGACCCTTTGCTACACTTACCTAGAAACAAAGAGAACCCAAATACAAAAAAATCAGAAATTAAAGAGGAGAAGTAACAACTGACACCAAAGCAATACAAGAGATTGTTAACAATTACATGAACAATTATATGGCAACATATTCGACAATCTAAGCAAAATGGACAAATTTCTAAAAACACATAATCTCCCAACACTGGACCAGGAAGAGATAGCAAACGTGAACAGACCAATAACAACAGACGAAACTGAAGATGTAATCAAGACTCTCCCAGCAAACAAAAGCCCAGGACCAGATGGCTTCACCGGGCAGTTTTGCCAAACATTCAAAGAAGAATTAACACCCATTCTCCTCAAACTATTTCAAAAAATTCAAGAAGAAGGAAGACTTCCAAACTTGTTTTAGGAAGCAAGCATAATTCTAATTCCAAAACCAAAAAAAGACACTACAAAGAAAGAAAACTACAGGCGAATATCCCTGATGAACATACATGCCAAAATTCTGATCAAAACACTAGCAAATCAGATCCAGCAATACACAAAATAATTATCCACCATGACCAAGTGGGATTCATCCCAGAGATGCAAGGCTGATACAATATTCGCAAATCAATAAACATGATACACCACATAAATAAAATGAAGACTAAAAACCACATGATCATATCAATACACACCGAAAAAGCCTTTGACAAAATACAGCATCTATTTGTGATAAAAACGCTCAGCAATGTGGAAATATAAGGATCATATCTTGACATAATAAAGGCCATATATGAAAGACCTACAGCCAACATCATACTCAATGGGCAAAAATTAAAAGCATTTTCCTTAAGTACAGGAACAAGGCAAATATACCCATTTTCGCCACTCTTATTTAATAGAGTACTGGAAGTCTTAGCCACAGCAATCAGACAGAAAGACAAAATAAAAGGGATCCAAATTGGACAGGAAGAAGTGAAACTGTCATTATTCACAGATAACATGACACTATAAGTAGAAAACCCCAAAGGCTCCATCAAAAATTTACTAGACTTAATAAATGAATTTGGAAAAGTAGCAGGATACAAAATTAACGTCAAGAAATCGATGGCATTCTTATACACCAATGATGAACTCACAGAAAGAGAAACTAAGAAAACAATCCCATTTACCATTGTGGAAAAAAAAAAAAAATTAAGATACCTAGAAATAAACTTAACCAAAGACATAAAGGACCTATTCATAGAAAACTACTGCGTCACTGAAAAAACATATAGAGGAAGATATAAAAAAGTGGAAGCACATACCCTGTTCATGGATTGGAAGAATTAGCATCATTAAAATGTCCATATGACCCAAAGCAATCTGTAGATTCAATGCAATCCCCATCAAAATACCAACGGAATACTTCACAGAATTAGAACAAGTACTTCAAAAGTTTGTATAGAAACAAAAAGACCTCAAATAGCCACAGCAATCTTGAAAAGGAAGAACAAAGTTGGAGGGATCATATTACCAGATTTCAGGTTATATTGCAAAGCCACTGTAATCAAAACAGCCTGGTACTGGCTCAAGAACAGGCATATAAACCAGTGGAACAGAACAGAGAAACCAGAAATGGACCCAAGGCAATATGCTTAATAAAAATTTGACAAAGGTGGCAAGAGCATACAGTGGAGTAAGGACAGCCTCTTTAATAAATGGTGTTGGGAAAATTGGGCAGCTACATGCAGAAAAAGGAAACTAGACCATCAAATTACACCCTACACAAGAATAATCTCAAAATGGATAAAACACTTAAATGTGACTCATGAATCCATACAAATCCTAGAAAAAAACTGTAGGCAACAAAATTTCAGACATCATATGCAGCAGAATTTTCACTGATACATCACCTAAGGCAATAGAAACAAAGGAGAAAATGAACACATGGGACTACATGAAACTCAAATGCTCCTGCACAGCAAAAGATACAATCATCAAAACAGGAAGGCTGCCCACTGTATGGGAGAACATAATTGCCAATGATATGTCAGATAAGGGGTTAATTTCCAATATATATAGAGTGCTCATACAACTCAGCAAATGAAGACAAAGAACCCAATTAAAAATTGAGCAGAGGAACTAAATAGACACCTCTCCAATGAGGACATACAAATGGCTAAGAGACATATGAAGAAATGCTCAACATCAGTAATCATCAGAGAGATACAAATTCAAACAACAATGAGGTTTCACCTCACACCTGTCAGAATGGCCCCCATCAACAAATAATCACACAACAAGTGTTGGTGAGGGTGTGGAAAAAAGCAGGCTCTAGAACACTGCTGGTGGGAATGCAGACTGGTGCAGCCACTATGGAAGACAATATGATGTTACCTCAAAAATTAAAAATGGAATTGCCATTTGACCCAGTGATCCCACTTCTAGGAATATACCCTGAGAAGCTTGAAACACCAATCAGAAAGAATATATATACCCCCATGTTCATAGCAGCACTATTTACAATAGTTAAGATCTGGATACAGCCCAAGTACCCATCATTAGATGAGTAGATAAAAAGCTGTGGTACATATACACAATGGAGTACTATGCAGCTGTAGGAAAGAAAGATCTCTTATCCTTCTAGACGATATGGAGTGACCTGGAAAGTATGATCCTAAGCAAAACAAGCCAAGCAGAGAAAGACAAATTCAGGATCTCACTTATTTCTGGAATAAAATAAACTAAACAATCTGATGGACAAAATAGACCCAGAGTCATAGAAGTAGAATACAGACCGACAATCCTCAGAAGGGAGGGAAGGAGGGAAGGGATAAACCACCGAACTTACATGCTTGTATGCATAACCAATGGACATGGACAACAAAGCCAGGAATAGGGTGGGGGGATGGGCAGAAAGATGTCAATGGGGAGAAAAAGCAGAAACATCTGTAACAAAAATAAATTAATAAAATAAATAAATAAAAATAAATAAAATAAATAAAAATATTATTTTTTTTTTTTTTATCCTCACCTGAGGACATTTTTCTATTTTTTGTACAGACAGAGTGGGAGGGAGAGAGAGGAAGAGAGAGAGTGAGAAACATCGATGTGAAAGGGACACATCGAGTGGCTGCCACCCGCACGACCAGCCAGGGCCGGGGACAAACTGCAACCAAGGTACATGCCCTTAGCGGGAACCGAACCCGGGTCTCTCCGGACCGCAGGTAGGTGCTCTAACCGCTGAGCCAAACCGGCCAGGGCTAAAAATATTTCTTAAAAAATAAAAGAAAACACAAACCATATATATGTTGTATACAAGAACCCCACCTCAGAACAAAAGATTCACACAGGCTGAAAGTGAAGGGACAGGAAAAATATTACATGCAAATGGAAATTAAAAAAAGAAAGCTGGGGTAGCCACATTTACCTCTGAAAAAATAAACTTCAAAACAAAGGTCATAATGAGAGGTCACTACATACTACTAAAAGGGTCAATCCAACAAGAGGATATAACCCTTATAAACATACATGCACCCAACATAAGAGCACCTAAATACATTTTTTAAAATCTTTTGGTGGACTTTAAGAGTGTGATCAACAACAATACAATCATAGTAGGAGATTTTAACACCCCACTGTCATCAGTAAATAGATTATCCAGACAACAAATTTCAAGAAAATAGAGACTTAAATGATACACTTGATCTACTGAACTTAATTGATATTTACAGAACATTTCATCTCCAAAAAACAGGTACACATTCTTCTCAGGTACACATGAAACATTCTCAAAGATAGACCACATGCTAGGACACAAAAGAAGTCTCAACAAGTACAAGAAGATTAAAATTGTGTAAGCATCTTCTCAAATCACAATGGCATGAAACTAGATATCAACCACTATTTTTAGAAAGAAATCCAAAACATTCATATACATGGAAGCTAAATAGCATGTAATTAGACAATAAATGGTTTACTGATAATATGAAAAAATAAATAAAAAGTACCTGGAAACAAATTAAAAACAAAACAATCCAGAATTTATGGGACACAGCAAAAACAGTCCTGATAAAACAGTTCATAGCATTACAAGCCTACCTCAAGAAACAAGAAACAGCTCAAGTAAACAATTAACCCTACACCTAAAAGTACTAGAGAAACAACAACAACAAAAAGATATTGAGAAAATCAACAGGAATAGCCCTGAGTAAGTAGAAGGAAGGTGATAATAAACATTAGAGGAGAAATAAATAATAAAGAGACTAAAAACAATAAAACAAAGGTGAATAAAACCAAATGCTGCTGCTTTAAAAAGTCAAACAAAATTGATGAACCTTTAACAAGATACATCAAGAGACAAAGAGAGAGCACCTTGATAAATAAAATCAGAAATGAAAGAGAAACTGAAATAAAAAATATTGTAAGAAAATAGTATGAATGGGACAACCTGGGTGAAATGGACAAATTTCCAGCAACATACAATCTTTCAAAATGTAATCAAGAAGAATCAGAAAACCTGAATAGGATGATAACAACAAAATTGAAGCAACAGAAGCAGAAGTAAAAAAAAAAAACACTCCCAGTAAACAAAAGTCCTGGACCAAATGGATTTAGAGTTGAATATTACCAAACATTCAAAGAAGAATTAACACCTGTTCTCCTTAAACTATTCAAAAATATTTAGAATGGAAGACTTTCAGCTCTTTTTAGAAGGCCAGCATAATCCTATTCCCAAAATCAGATAAAGACACTACAAAGTAAGAAAGTTCAGGCTAATATCTCTGATGAACATAGATGCTGATATCATAAGTGAATTATTATCAAATTGGACCCAGAAATACATTTAAAAATTATATGATGATCAAGTAGGATTTATTCTGGGGATGCAAGGCTGGTATAATATTCACAAATCAATAAATTTGATAGATCACATAAACAAAATATAGAATAATAATTACATAATCAATCAATAGATGCAGAAAAAGCATTCAACAAAATCCTACAGCCATTTTTGATAAAAATTCTCAGCAAAGGGAGAGTAGAGGGATTATGTCTCAATAAAAGCTATATATGACAAACCTACAGCCAACATCATACTTAATAGGTAAAAACAGAAAGTGTTTCTCTTAAGAAAGATAGTATGGAATGCCCTAGCCACAGTGATCAGAGAAGAAGAAAAATTAAAAGGCATCCAAATTGCAAAGGAGGAATTAAAGTGGTCATGTATTCAATAATTATGTGATATTGTACATAGAAAACACTAAAGACTCCACCAAAAAAAACTATTAGATTTAATCAATGAATTGGGCTAAGTAGTGGGATACAAAATCAACATCTGAAACAAATGGAATTTTTACAGACCAATAATGAACTCAAAATGAGGAACTAAAACAATTTTTAATCCCATTTATCATTTCAATAAAAAAAAAAATCCTAGGAATACAATTAACCGAGGATGTAAAAGACCTGTACTCAGAAGCCTATAGCACATTGAATAAAGAAATAGAGGAAGATACAAACAAGTGGAAGTATATACTGTGTTCATGGAATTAAAAAATTAACATTATTAAAATGTCCATACTACCAAAAGCAATCTATAGATTCGATGCAATTCCTATTAAAATATCACTGGAATAATTTTTAAAAAAATTATATGGAACCAAAAAAGACCCCAGATAGCTGCAACAATCTTTAGAAAAAAGAACTAAATTGGAGGCATCACAATACCAGATATCAAATTATACTACAAAGCTGTGGTACATTTACATAGTAGAATAATATGCAGCTGTTTAAAAAAAAAAAAAAGAATATTTTACCCTTTGAGGCAGCATTGATCTGGAGATTATTATGCTAAGCAAAATAAATCCATCAGAGAAATATTACATAATCTCATTTATACATGAAATCTAATGAACAAAGTAAACTAATAAAAATATGTCCAGAAACATGGAAGCATGGAACAGACTGACAGATCTCAGAGGGAAGGTGGAAGAGGAGATAGGAAGAGATTAACCAAAGAATTAATATGCATATATGCATAGCCCATGGACAGAGACAATAGTGAGGTGAAGGCTGGGCTTGAGTGGCAGTCAGGTAAAGTGGGGGCAAAGAGGAAAATTGGGGGACATCTGTAATACTCTCAACAAAAAGAAAAAACATTTAAAAAAATATTATATCTTACCAAATAGAAGGGGGATGGAAAGAGGATAAAGTGAGTAAATGAGGTCAAATATATGGTAATGAAAGGAAAATAGAATTTGAGTGATGAGCACATAATAGAGTATACAGATGTTGAATTTTATGGTATATACCTAAAATTTATATAATGCTATTAGCTAATGTTATCCAAATTAAGTTACTTAAAAAACAAATAAGAATAAAAACTAATAATGTTTCATCTCTCTGACTCTTATTCTATCAACATGTCTCTGTCTCACTACAGAAGGGAGAGGTTTTCAGCTTTCCAGGGCCCATGCCATTAGATTGAGTCCAACTAAATAATTCTGATTAATCTCCCTGTCAGAAATTCCAATATCTTATTACCATTTGCAAAGTCCCCGTTTGCTTTACAACGTAACACATTCATAGGTTCTAGGGATAAAGGTACAGTTATCTTTGGGGCCATTATTCTGCTTACCACAGGGAGTGTGGAAGTAAAATAGCAAAAATAAGGAAAAGATGTGCATTTATGAGCAGGTCACTACTATATGTAAGCACCTGGGGTACAACCCCAGTGGAGACATCTGGGATATGGTATAGAATGGCCTTAGAGTTGTCCTACTCTAAGGGGCAAGAGTCACAAATGCTTCCAGGAGGAAGCTGAGACCAGAGTATCCATGGGAACTATGGTTCCTGAAAAAAATATGGTGGTCAACAGCACCTGCTACACAGAGTAACAATTTAAAATGTCAGAGTCAATGTGAAGCAATAGATTAAACCTTTGTAATCTCTTCATCTCTTCTTCAATTAAAAGTGATTTAGAGAAATTATAAGACCAAGAACAGAAAATCTGAGTTCATGTCCTCTATCTGCCAGATAGCATCAAATTATTGATCCAAAAATTTGTCTGAAAACCATTTCAATTCTCAAAAAGTTGGACCAGATATTCTATAAAATTCCTTCTAGTTTAGACACACTGCTTTCTATGAGTTTTAAGACACTCATCCTGGTGATGTCTATGATTATTTTTAAATCATTTCATAACATAATTCTATACCAAAGCAGAGGGAAGCTGCAAATATTCACTTTTTCCCAACTCAAATATTAAACGTCACCACACAGGCTACTTATAATAAGTCACAGGAAACAGCCCTGGCCAGTTTTGCTCAGTGGTTACAGCATCAGCCTGTGGACCAGAGAGTCCCGGGTTTGGTTCCCACTAAAGGGCACATACCTTGGTTGTAGTTTGGCCCCAGCCCCGGTTGGGGTTGTGTGGGTGGCAACCAGTAGATATGTGTCTCTCATATTGATGTTTCTCTCTCTCTCTTCCACTCTCTCTCCCTCCCGCCGTATCTGAAGATAAATGCAAAAATGTTCTTGGGTGAAGATAAAAAAAAATAAAATAAAATAAGTAACAGGAAACAAACAAAAAATTATTAATGGAACAATGTAATTATAATAAATTCGGCCTCCAATTGAATTGGGATGTTAACCAGGTAAACCAAGAATGGACTAAATCAGACCTTAAACAACCACAGAGAAGTTGAAAAATTAATCACATATGCCAAACTCCAAAAATTCTTGACCTTAGAAATTATTTTTCCTTTGGAAAACTTGTGAGTCAACTCAAAATTTCCTGAAAATTTTTGAGGTAGATATAAAATATTCAGACAGCTTCTGAGTCTGCAAAATATTGTGGTTCAAAACAAAAGCTGATCCTTGGATAATTGGATCTTTTTTGATGCATGACAAGGGTGAGGTGGAGACACATGGGTGTGAAGGAGAATCAAGTGCTGCCTTTCACAAAGACTTGGCTTTACTTTCAGAACATTTGTTGCTAAACAACCAGATTATATCTCTGTCATTCATACACATGTCCCCATAGTCTTCTTTATCAGTTGTCTTCAGCCTACATAAGTATTGACCTAGACATAGAACATAAAACCATTTGTCCTTTGACCCTGCTAATCATACCTATACTTATAGAAGAATATACTACAGGGTTTAGGATGTTACTAGTTTGAACAGGTGACAGTTTAATGTTCTCTAGTGATCTGAGCAGATGTTGTGTATTCAGGGTCAAGTCTTTTTCTATATTTTCACCTTTATAGGAAGAAAAATTTATACAAGGTTGAACAAATGCTATGAAACAGGTATGTTGTTTGCCTGGTTGGCTTGTTTCTAAGCTTTATGGTAATCCAATTAATAAGAACAGACACACACAGTACTACAAGTACACCCTGTTGTAATAATTTTAAAGTAACTACCTTGTCTTTCATATTTTTTGCATTCATTTTAACCTTTTTAAATAATAAATTCTAATTATAAAGTAAAAATAATAAACATGTATAAACTTAACCTTATGAATGAATGGCACTTGATAATTTATTTATTTATTTATTTTTTTATCCTCACCTGAGGACATTTTTCCATTTTTTCTACAGATAGAGTGGGAGGGAGAGAGAGAGAGAGAAACATCGACGTGAAAGGGACACATCGAGTGGCTGCCACCCGCACGACCAACCAGGGCCGGGGACAAACTGCAACCGAAGTATGTGCCCTTAGCGGGAACCGAACCCGGGTCTCTCTGTACCGCAGGCCGACGCTCTAACCGCTGAGCCAAACCGGCCAGGGCTCACTTGATAATTTATTAAAGAAGTTTCGAAATGTTATTACATTTGTGAATCCTACTAATTCTCGTAGGTAGGAGATAGGAATGGCCTCATCTATCAGAAAACTGAGGCTCAGAGAATCTAAATAATTCACTCAGAGCTAATCAGTCAAGGTTCAGAAAATTCTAATTGTGGCCATATTCCCACCTCATCCTTATAACAGATTGATTGGGGTCTGCTGGTTGCTAACCCACAGAACATAAGAAAATGAGCAAATTTTTCCAAGGCTCTAAAATATTTCTAATTCTAAGCAATCAGACATGAAAAAACAAATAAATAAAAATGATCCAAATTGGAAAAGAGAAAGTGAAACTGTCATTATTTGCAGATGACATGATATTATACATAGAAAACCACAGACTCCATCAAAAATCTACTAGACTTAATAAATTAATTTATCAAAGTAGCAGGGTACAAAATTAATGTCAAGAAATCAACGGTGTTCTTATACACCAATGAAGAACTCACAGAAAGAGAAACTAAGAAAACAATCCCATTTACCATCACAGCAAAAAATTAAGATACCTAGAAATAAACTTAACCAAAGAAGTAAAGGACCTATTTGCAGAAAACTACAGGACATTGAAAAAGGAAATAGAGGAAGATATAAAAAAGTGGAAGCACATACCTTGTTCATGGATTGGAAGAATTTACATCATTAAAATGTACAAATTACCCAAAGCAATCTATAGATTCAATGCAATCCCCATCAAAATACCAACGACAAACACCCCATCTCCCAAAACTAGATCAGGAAGAGATAGAAAACTTGAACAGACCAATAACAACTAAGGAAATTGAAGAGGTAATCAAGACTCTCCCAGCAAACAAAAGCCCAGGCCCAGATGGTTTCACTGGGGAGTTTTACCGAACATTCAAAAAAGAACTAACACCCATTCTCCTCAAACTGTTTCAAAAAATTCAAGAAGAAGGAAGACTTCCAAACACGTTCTATGAGGCCAGCATAATTCTAATTCCAAAACCAGAAAAAGACACTACGAAGAAAGAAAACTACAGGCCAATATCCCTGATGAACATAGACGCCAAAATCCTGAACAAAATATTAGCAAATCAGATCCAGAAATACATCAAAAAAATTATTCACCATGACCAAGTGGGATTCATTCCAGCGATGCAAGGCTGGTACAATATTCGCAAATCAATAAACATGATACACCACATAAACAAAATGAAGAATAAAAACCACATGATCATATCAATAGATGCTGAAAAAGCATTCGACAAAATCCAGCATCCATTTCTGATAAAAACGCTCAGCAATGTGGGAATAGAGGGATCATATCTCGACATAATAAAGGCCATATATGAAAGACCTACAGCCAACATCATACTCAATGGACAGAAACTAAAAACATTTCCATTAAGAACAGGAACAAGACAGGGATGTCCACTTTCACCACTCTTATTTAACATTGTACTGGAAGTCTTAGCCACAGCAATCAGACAGGAAGAAAAAATAAAAGGGATCCAAATTGGAAAGGAGGAAGTGAAACTGTCATTATTGCCAGATGACATGATATTGTACATAGAAAACCCTAAAGACTCCATCAAAAATCTATTAGACTTAATAAATGAATTTGGCAAAGTAGCAGGATACAAAATTAACGTCAAGAAATCGACGGCATTCTTGTACACCAATGATGAACTCACAGAAAGAGAAACTGAAAAAACAATCCCATTTACCATCGCTCCAAAAAAATTACGAAACCTAGGAATAAACTTAACCAAAGAAGTAAAGGACCTATTTTCAGAAAACTACAGGTCATTGAAAAAAGAAATAGAGGAAGATATAAAAAAGTGGAAGCACATACCCTGTTCATGGATTGGAAGAATTAACATCATTAAAATGTCCATACTACCCAAAGCAATCTATAGATTTAATGCAATCCCCATCAAAATACCAACGACATTTCATAGAACTAGAACAAATACTTCAAAAGTTCATATGGAACCAAAAAAGACCCCGAATAGCCACAGCAATCTTGAAAAAGAAGAACAAAGTAGGTGGGATCACAATACCAGATATCAGGTTATACTACAAAGCGACTGTAACCAAAACAGCCTGGTACTGGCACAAGAACAGGCATATAGACCAGTGGAACAGAACTGAAAACCCAGAAATAGACCCAAGGCAATACGCTCAATTAATATTTGACAAAGGTATAAAGAGCATACAGTGGAGTAAAGACAGCCTCTTTAATAAATGGTGTTGGGAAAATTGGACAGCTACATGCAAAAAAATGAAACTAGACCATCAACTTACACCATACACAAAAATAAACTCAAAATGGATAAAAGACTTAAATGTGACCCGTGAATCCATAAAAATTCTAGAAGAAAATGTAGGCAACAAAATTTCAGACATCATACGGAGCAGAATTTTCACTGATACATCACCTAAGGCAACAGAAATAAAGGAGAAAATGAACACATGGGACTACATCAAACTAAAAAGCTTCTGCACAGCAAAAGAAACAATCATCAAAATGGAAAGGCAACCCACTGTATTGGAGAACATCATTGCCAATGATGTATCAGATAAGGGGTTAATTTCCAATATATATAGAGTGCTCATACAACTCCACAAAAGGAAGACAAAGAACCCAATTTAAAAATGGGCAGAGGAGCTGAATAGACACCTCTCCAATCAGGACATACAAATGGCTAAGAGACATATGAAGAAATGCTCAACATCACTAATCATCAGAGAGATGCAAATTAAAACAACAATGAGGTATCACCTCACACCTGTCAGAATGGCCGCCATCAACAAATCATCAAACAACAAGTGTTGGCGAGGGTGTAGAGAAAAGGGGACTCTAATACACTGCTGGTGGGAATGCAGACTGGTGCAGCCACTATGGAAAACAATATGGTGCTACCTCAAAAAATTAAAAATTGAACTTCCATTTGACCCAGTGATCCCACTGCTGGGAATATACCCTGAGAAGCCTGAAACACCAATCAGGAAGAATATATGTACCCCCATGTTCATAGCAGCACTATTTACAATAGCTAAGATCTGGAAACAGCCCAAGTGTCCACCAGTAGATGAATGGATAAAAAAGCTGTGGTACATAAACACAATGGAGTACTATGCAGCGGTAACAAAGAAAGATCTCTTATCCTTTGAGACGACATGGAGGGACCTGGAAAGTATTATCCTAAGTGAAAGAAGCCAAGCAGAAAAAGACAAATACCACATGATTTCACTTATATACGGAATATAATGAACATAACAGTCTGAGGAATACAGTAGACCCAGACACATGGAAGTGAGGCACAGACTGACATCCCTCAGAAGAGGGGATGGGGGGTGGGGGGGTGGGAAGAGATAAACCACAGAACTTATATGCATGTATGCATGACCAATGGACATGGACAACTAAGCCGGGGACAGGGTGGAGTGGGTGGGGGTGGGGGGTGCCAATGGGGTAAAAAGGTAAAATGTCTGTAACAAAAAAATAAATAAAAATTCATTAAAAAAAAAAAATACCAACGACATATTTCACAGAACTAGAACAAATATTTCAAAAGTTCCTATGAAACCAAAAAAGACCCGGAATAGTCACAGCAATTTTGAAAAAGAAGGACAAATTTGGAGGGATCACAATACCAGATATCAGGTTATACTACAAAGCGGCTATAATCAAAACAGCTTGGTACTGGCACAAGAACAGAATAGAGAACCCAGAAATGGACCCAAGGCAATATGCTCAATTAATATTTGACAAAGGTGGCAAGAGCATACAGTGGAATAAAGGCATCCTCTTTAATAAATGGTGTTGGGAAACTTGGACAGCTACATGCAAAAAAATGAAACCAGACCATCAACTTACACTCTACACAAGAATAAACTCAAAATGGATAAAATATTTAAATGTGACTCCTGAATCCATAAAAATTCTAGAAGAAAATGCAGGCAACAAAATTTCAGACATCATACACAGCAGAATTTTCACTGATACATCACCTAAGGCATCAGACACACAAGGGGAAATGAACACATGGGACTACATCAAACTCAAAAGCTTCTGCACAGCAAAAGAAACAACCATCAAACTATACGGGAGAACATCATTGCCAATGATACATCAGATAAGGGGTTAATTTCCAAAATATATAGAGTACTCATACAACTCAACAAAAGGAAGACAAAGAACCCAATTAAAAAATGGGCAGAGGAGGGACTTCCGGTCAAGATGGCAGCGTAGGTATCACATCCTCCCACAACCACATCAAAGTTACAACTAAACTACAGAACAACCATCATTCAAAACCGCCTGAAATCAAGTTGAATGGAAGTGCTACAACTACGAAATTAAAGCAGCAGCCACATCCAGACTGGTAGGAGGGGCCTAGGCGCGAGGGGCGGGGTGGCGGTGGCAGGGGCGCAGTAGTCTGGTCCCACACCCAAGTGTGGTGGATAAAAATCAGGAGGCTCCCATGGCTGGGAAGGTCCTTCCTGAGGACTGAGGGGTCCCTGTCCCATACCAGGTGCCCCGCTCAGGGTTCCAGTGCCAGGAAGAGAAGTCCCCATAACTTCTGGCTGGAAAAACCAGCGGGAACTGAGTCTCAGGGGGGCTGAGGCGGCTGGAACCCCAGGCAGCTCCCTAAAGGGTCTGTGCACGGACTTATCGGACTCTCTCCCTCTAAGCTTGGAGGGGAGGCAGCTCGAGGGGCACCAGAGACATACAGGGAAGAACTGAGCTGTTTGGCACTGGAGCGAGGGCTGGAGAGGGGGCTTCCTCGGGGACAAACGTGCTGTAAGAGGCCTTTGTTCCTTTGGTGAGCCCTTTCCTGGGGCGGCAGACAGAAGCCATATCTGGGACTCCAGCCACCTGGCTCATACTGGTAGCCCTGCCCTGCTGACTCCCTGAGGCTGCACCCCACCCAACTTTCAGGCCCACCCAATCTGTTGCCACTTGCTTAACCATAGGATTGGCCGGTCTTGGATCCTGCTTCAGGTTTTTTCTAAATTCTTTCAAACGAGCAGCATCTGGTCTCAGCGAGCCCCATACCTCTCATTAAGTAATACACTGAAACAAACACAGGGAGGCAGCCAAAATTAGGAGACAAAGAAACAGGTCCCAAATAAAAGAACAGAACAAAATCCCAATAAAAGAACTAAGTGAAATGGAGGTAAGCAACCTAACAGATACTGAGTTCAAAATACTGCTTATAAGGATGCTCAATGAACTTAGTGAGAACCTCAGTGAACTTAGGGAGGGCCTCTAGAGCATAAAAAAGTACCAGATAGAAATCATGGATGCACAGTTAGAATTGAAGGAGGCATTAACTGAAATAAAGAATAATTTACACAGCTTCAATAATAGAATACGTAAATCCAAGGAGCAAACCATCGATTTGGAATTTAAGAAAGCAAAAAATGCCCAATCAGAACAGCAAAAAGAAATAAAAAAGAATCCAAAAAAACTGAGGATAGTGTATGGAGCCTCTGGAACAACTTCAAGCGTGCCAACATTCGCATCTTGGGGAGTGCCCGAAGGAGAAGAGCGAGAACAAGAAATCGAAAACCTGTTTGAAACAATAATGGCAGAAAACTTTCCTAACTTGGTGAAGGAAACAGACATACAAGTCCAGGAAGCACAGAGAGTCCCAAACAAGATGAACCCCAAGAGGCCCACACCAAGACACATCATCATCAAAATGCAAAAGTTTCAAGACAAAGAGGGAATCTTAAAAGCAGCAAGAGAAAGACAGCTAGTTACCTACAAGGGAGTTCCCATTAGGCTGTCAGCTGATTTCTCAAAAGAAACTTTGCAGGCCAGAAGGGAGTTGCAAGAAATATTCAGAGTAATGAAAAGTAATAACCTACAACCAACATTACTCTATCCTGCAAAGCTGTCATTTAGAATCGATGGACATATAAAAACTTTCCCAGACAAGAAAAAGTTAAAGGACTTCATCACTAAATAGACACCTCTCCAAGCAGGACATACAAATGGCTAGGAGACATATGAAGTAATGCTCAACATCACTAATCATCAGAGAGATGCAAATTAATACAACAATGAGGTATCACCTCACACCTGACAGAATGGCCGCCATCACCAAATCATCAAACAACAAGTGTTGGCAAGGGTGTGGAGAAAAGGGGACTCTAGTGCACTGCTGGTGGGAATGCAGACTAGTGCAGGCACTATGGAAAACAATACAGTGTTACCTCAAAAAATTAAAAATGGAACTTCCATTTGACCCAGTGATCCTGCTTCTAGGAATATACCCTAAGAAGCCTGAAACACCAATCAGAAAAAATATATGTACCCTCATATTTGTAGCAGCACTATTTACAATAGCTAAGATCTGGAAACAGCCCAAGCGTCTATCAGTAGACGAATAGATAAAAAAGCCATGGTACATATACACAATGGAGTACTATGCAGCTGTAAGAAAGAATGATCTCTTATCCTTTGAGACAACATGGAGGAACTTGGAAAGTATTTTCCTAAGTGAAACAAGCCAAGCAGAAAAAGACAAATACCACATGATCTCACTTATATATGGAATATAATGAATATAACAGTCTGAGGAATAGGGTAGACCCACAAACACAGAAGTAGGGTACAGACTGACAACCCTCTGAAGAGGGGGCGATGGGCGTGGAAAGAGATAAACCACAGAACTTTTATGCATAACCAATGGACATGGACAACAAAGCCGGGCATGGGGCGGGGGGCGTGATGGGGAGGAGGGTGTCAATGGGGTTAAAAAGGAGAAACATCTGTAAAAAAAATAAAATTAAAAAATAAATAAAATATTTCCAAATCTCGGTTTAATAACGGTTCTCTTTGACTCTTACAAGTTTCCAAATGCTGTCACATTAATTTCTTAGCAAAAACTATGCTCAAGGAGGATTTAAAATCAGCTAATATTACTGCGTGGCCTAGTGTTTTCTCTAACACCAGAATTTTACTTTTAGTAGAGTTATGGAGCTTAAGCTCTAGGAGTGAAATTTTCAAGGAGATTTGAACTGAAAAACTGTGGCTGACTGTTGAGGTTTGTGAAAAGCAGTTGTGAGGTAGGAAAGAGGGAAGAGACTACTTTATAACACCACTTCTGTGCTGGGCAATAAAATCTTTCATGATTAAATTAGGTTTCCATTTTCTTTTTTTTAAGACTTCTTTATTCATGCTATCTTCCGTATTTCTTATAATTCAACATTTTTCTTTGAAGAGTTTTACTGTGAAGTGGAAATTGAAGCTTTATTCCAAAACATAATTTCTCAAAACTTGTTCTGTTTAGAAACCAAGTGGTTTGTGTGGTTTACATTTTCATCACTGTCTGAAACATATTTTCCGAAAGAGAGAGCCACACATGCCCGCTTTTGCCCTGCTGTCTTGGCAGCCTGTGAAAGATTTTTTTTTTTTTTTTTTTGGTTACTTTGTTCATCTAACACTTAGTTAACCTCAAAGACATGCCATAATTATTCACATATGGACTTTTTAAAGTTATGATGATTGAAAACTGCAGATTTTTTAATTTTTGTTATTGAAGTACTCTTGATTTAGTTCTGTATATTACAAGATAGGGGCCTAGCCCTGATCAGGTCTGCCTAGGGCCAGGCAGTAGTGTGTGGGTTCTTGACTTTATGCAGGAAAAATTTCACAACATAAATCCAGGTGAATTCAAGGGTACATTTATTAAAGCTGGAGACACTGAAATAAGTAAGGGCTTAGCATAGAAGAAGCAACAGGAGAGACCTAGGCAGAGCTGCTTTGGTTCTTTAAAAATGTTATAGGAAAGAAATGAGCCAAGGTGGGAATTCAGAGAAAAAGGAACCTGGGAGACAGGTTCAAGGGGTTATCCAAGGACAAGATATTGCTGCTCATTGCTCCCTTGGTTGCAAGTCTCATGGGAATCCTTAGCATTTAGGAAATGTGGGGGAAGAAGAGGGGGAAATGAAAGGTACAGGCATGCTCCATGAAGAGAGAGCACGTTCTGGGTCCCTTGAAAGTTTTTATGGTTTTCTTCCAGGCAGGAAACTTAGGGAGGTCTCATGCAAGGGTTTCAGCAAAATATTCATTAGTTTTTCATGTGTACCCTTTCAGGATCATGGTCTCTACTGATTGGTCACCAGGGCATGGGGTTATTAGTCATTGCAGCTGGTACTGAAATTGCCCACCTGGTTTTGCTGTTATTGTGGGCCTGGACTTGAAATACAACTGGAGCCTAGGTATTATTTCTAGGGAGGTGACCTTCTGTATCTGGCTATAAATTACTCGTCCAGTTTGTTCACCTGTCTCAGTTTTTCCTACCTACTTGCCAAAAAATTTTAAATTTTCTATTCATTACTATACTGGCACAAAGAGATAAATAACAACCAAAATTCTAAAGATAAATTACACACACACACATACACACACATATGTATATGTTAGGTTATCAAAGAATATCTTTGCTATGCAGACATGAACTAAACTCTTTTTTTGTTGTTGTAAATATTCAATTCATAATGGAAAAAAATGAATTTAAAGGAAAGCAGGAAGTTCATCTGTATGTGTTGGTTAAGGGTGTGGGGAGAATGATGAGTAACCCTGGAGGAAGGAAAACAAAAGAGAAGGCACACTGAGATTGTAAGTCATTCAGAACAAAGTAATTTTAGACAAGTTATTTAACTCCACTGAGTCTCTATTTTCTCAGTTGTAAAATAAGGGCTTGAACAGCAATGTTGTAAGACTCCACCCAAAACACGTGCTTCCACAAAACCCAGTGGACCAGCCTCAGGGAGCAGAACAACAGTAAGAAACTCCTGAAATATCTATCCCCTAGAATCTAGCCTTCAACTGAGGCCTCTGGGAAAGACAATTTCGATTGCTGGGCCACTGACTTTTTTCCCCATTGACCCCTCCTTCTCCTCACTCCCTCCCCCTCCTGCTTTCCCCCAACAAATGTCTGTGTCTATTGGTTGTGTGCATATGTATATACGTTCTTTGGTTTATCTCTTCCCACCTCCCCACCCCACATTCCTTTGAGGTTTGTCAGTCTGTCTCCTAAGAAGCCTGAAACACCAATCAGAAAAAAATATATGTACCCCTATGTTAATAGCAGTGCTATTTACAATAGCTAAGATCTGGAAACAGCCCAAGTGTCCATCAATAGATGAATGGATAAAAAAGCTGTAGTACATTTACACAGTGGTATACTATTCAGCTGCTAAAAAAAAAAAAAAAAAAAAAAAATCTTGCCCCTTGAGATGATATGGAGGGACCTGGAGAGTATTATGCTGAGCAAAATAAGCCAGTCAAAGAAAGACAAATACCACATGATCTCACTTATTTATAAAATATAATGAACAAAATAAGCTGTTAATCAAAATAGTTCCTGGACCATTGACTTTTTAATCTGTTAGGGCCCAGGGAGAAAACAGTAGGCTGTTCTTATAATATAGGTACTTCTGGAGAAAATTTAAACCTGAACAAGGTTAGGCTTCTTTCACAAACTAATCAGTAAACACTATCACTTAAGGTTAATGGATTCATTTTTATTAAATACAATTTAGACACAGAAAGTAGGCATATCCACCTGTACTTACTTCAGTCCACTATGTTTGAGTTCACTTTAATGCTTAAGCCAGAATTCACAAATCAAGCCTAGTGGGGTTTATACAAGAAGAGTAACGCACACTAATATTTTACCTCATTGAATTCAAGTATTCACTGGTGTTTGTAACCAGAAAACTAATTGGCTCCAAATCTCACATAAAAAAGATATGCAGGTATCCTAGCAAAAAAGAACAAGTAACAAATCTATAAATTAAAGTTTGACAGTCACCCTAATATTGGTACTATGACTTTAAGAAAGTCTATGAAACCAACATTTTTTAAATTTCTTAAGAAAGAAATTGGGGATGAGTAAAAGCTTTCAAATATAACATGCATTTGAAGGTACCTAATGGAGGGTAAAATGTCAACTGGGACATGTTAGAGTAATGCCATAGTCATGGTGACTTGAGAATAAGTAATATGAGCCAAGGTGGGGCTGCTTTAGTTCACTGGGAAGTCAGAAAAAAGGGAACCTTGGAGACAGATTCAAGGGGTTATCCCAGGACAAACTGGAAACTGGAATGTATTCTCCCTTTCTCCTCCAAAGGAGAGACATGTTGGTCTCAGGTTAGAAGCCCAAGAAAAATTCTTAACATAAAGGTTGAAATAGGTGGTTTTAAAAAATAAATAGGTAAGCTGAGCAATCTCTAGAAAACTGGGAGTTCACAGGTAGAATGAGGAAATCTATGAAAGCACCAGAGTAGGTAAGAAGGTTGTTTTGTGTCCAGAACTAGAATGAAACTATTCAACAGATTTTATGTAGGTATCATCCAGGGGAAGCAGTGGATTCATAGTCTAAATGGCTGCCTTTAATATAGGACCAAGAAAAGAAAATACTGTGCTTTCCAGAAATGAACAACAATAACTTTGGATTTAGACTGGAGATAGAGCTAAAGAAAAATAACAGAAAATTGTACATTAGGATTTGCAGCTAGAGAAATAATTAGTTGCTTTGATAATAAAGGATGGAATATCAAAGTAACCATAGAGATGACTATGCTTAAACAGAGATTGAGCTAGTAGGTCCAGGGCCAATCCCAATCCCACCATCCTCATTTACCCAGGCCTGGGTTTCTACAGATAGTTGATGTATATAATGAATGTCTTTTCCTAGTGTAAATGGGGAGAGGTCTGTACATAAATGTCAGAGAGACAGGTAAAGAGAATAAGATAATGTAAGGTGGCCTAATATCTATTTCTACTTTGGACTATTTTGAAAACCTTGAAAAAGTGTATTTCAGCCAATTTACTTGGAAAATTTTGTGAATTTATGAGCATAGGTGGGGTTATTTTCTTCCCCACTACCTCACTCTGTTATGCAGCATCTGCACCTCTGAGGATTGTGAGGAAACAGTGACAAGAATTCATGCCAGTAGAGAGTGAGCAAACTGGTAGAATTAGGAAGACATATTATCATTGAGGCATGGTCAAACTTTATGTAACTGCACACTTTCATTCAATTATTTGCAGACAGCAAATTCCACAAAGCAATCTGGGGTTTCTAGAGATAAACACCTTTATTTCTGAGCCTAGGTGACACTTTCTCTGAAACTCCAAAAAATAATTGGTGAGGATTTTGAGGAGAAGCAGAGAGACATTGCACTACAAAGAAGCTAACAGTCTAGGAAATTCAACTATTAGTGTTCAAAATGGACTCTTAGATACCACATGGATATGAGGTCTAGGCTGAAATCTATATCTTTCTCCCCACTTGTGTGTTCTGTTCCTTCTTTCCTTCCATTCCAACTACCTTCCTGCAATATACTCTCCTGTTAACCAAGTTCTGTTTACTTCTATAACCTATTGCTCTTAGCGCAACGGAGCCAGCCTGACTTTATCAAAACTCCTGCAACTCATTTTACTTTGATGACTGAGAGCCATATTACATGTTCTCCTACTTTCTTACAGTATATTTCCTGGATCCTACCCAAATTTTCCAGCTTTTTCTCTAAACAACCTCTAAATGTAGGTGTTCCATAAGATTATTTGTAGCTTTTAATTGGATTTTATAACATAAACTTTATTCATATAAGATGTCATGTCTCTGTAGAAGAATGTTCTACTTGGTAAAGATTTGAGAAGGTCCTGCAGCCATTCACTATCATTACATTTTCTTATAAATCATTTAATTGCATTTAATTTTTAAATGTTATTTCAGCTGTGGAAGTAAGAAATAACTTGATATATATGAAATTTCTTCCTTCTTTGTCTAGCTGCTGACTAGAATTAGGCTAGTCATTTGTGCTTATGATGTCATGATTTGTTGCCATAGTAACAAATATACAATCACATATGTCTCATTATTATTTCATTAGAGTGGTGACATATTTATAGTATTCAGGAACAGCATCATATCACCCTTTTAAATAAAGTGCTCTTATGTAGCACACAAATACCCTTCAGCCTCACCGTACAGTTTTCCCCGTGGTTTACATCATTTCCTTTATATGCTACACACTGGTAGCTTGTTTCTTACAGAGATTAAAAAAATAAAAAAGCTTTTTTAAAAGAAGGCTCGCTGCTCTGTATGCAGAGTAGTCATTCTCTGTCTCACTGCTTCACTAATAAACTCTCTTTCACTTTAAACTCTAAAAAAATAGTAAGACAATACAAATGTGTTAAAACAATTGTATCTGAGATTCCAAGATGACTGCAGTGTAGGTGGAAGCTTTACCCACATGCTCCCTGCCCCAAACTAAATTTACAGCTGAATTACCGAGCAGTCAACCTGAACAACTAACTGAATACTAGCTTAACTGAAATATTGTAAGCAAGAATTACAAAAGAAGCCACAAAAACACTGATAGAAAGGATGAAGACATAAAAAGTAATAGCCCCTGGACTCAGTTGTGGTGATGGTTGAGAAGGTGGAGGGCTATCACAGTTGTAAAACTGCCTCCCCCTAGCAGCATGGGGTCTCAGCCCCATACAGGGATACACAACCCAGAGCAACAGAGATGGGAAGAAGAGCTTGTGTATCATCTGGCAGTAAAAATCAGTGGGGATTCAGTCAGTCTGGGAGACTCAGGCTGAGCCATCCAAGAAAAAGCACTTCTATTGTTACAGCACCAGCCTGGGTAGTTCACAGAACAGACTCTGACTGCTGGTGAGGCCACACTGCCATACTTGGCTTCTGAAGAAGGGTCCACAGGCTACACTCAGCAGTGACTTTAAGAGGCCTTCTTTTTTTTCTGGGGAGGCTTCAGGCAGAAATCCAGACAGTGACTAAATTGTGTATCTTGGGAAAGAGGGCCAGTCTCCCCAACCTTGAGTGCACAGCTGGTACCTCTTCCCCCTAACCTGTTGAGCCACTTTCCCTGGCTTCTCCTGCTGAGTTTAGAGGTGCAGGGGAGCCATACAGAGCGAGGACATCCAGCCCCATTCTACTGGGTTTGATGGTACAGGGAAAGCATGCAGAGCTGGGACTTTTGACCCTGTCTTGCCAAGACCAACCAAGTGGAGAGAGATCAGAGTGCTGTGCTGGACTGGGACCTTTGGTCCCATTCTCTTTGGTTCATCAGTGTGGGAGGACTGGTGAGCTGTGCAGAGCTGGAATTTTGGGACAATGTTTCCCAGAAAGTCTTCAGTCTAGGAGGCAGAAAAGCAAGGGCTGAGCTGTGTGGCTACCTTGCAAGTAGATCAATTCAATCTTCCCTCTCAGTTCAGCCAGTGCGGCCCTGAGAAATAGAAAGAGTGCCTGCCCCTTCTACATTCTTGTGGGCAGCATCCCCAACAGGAGACTATTTGGGTCATCCTTGCAAAGTCCAGGATAACCACACTGAATACAGTTCATGGGTGGAAGGAAAAATAGCTCAAAGAAGAGACATTCAAAGTGTGAGACTTTTGGTGCTATTGTCTGGGACTGGGACAAAGTGCTTAGCTCACTCCTACAGGCTGGGATGAAATCATCTCACACAGGAGATTCTTTGGATCTTCCTCCTTGAACCCATGGCAGTTGAGCTTCTTCCTACAGGGGATACAGTTGGTTGTACCTAACATGAATCTACAGCCAGCCCCCTAGAAGAAAAGAGAGTTGAAGGCTCTGGCAGAGACTAAGTGATTTGACTTTGAAGCAGGGGCTACCATCCCTTAATTGAGTACCTCACTATGTGATCCCCAAGTGGGTGACCCACTAGCCTTATCTATTTATGTCTGTTTTCCTGCCCCACCAAGCCCTCAACCTGTGGAAGGGCCTGTGGATCATTACTAGCCTGAGCTAATCCTACAATCTTTCCTCAGAAGGTTTTGGAGGAAGACCAGGAAACCTCAGGGGAAGATGGAGTAGCTGACAGGTGGTGACAAACCTAAGGGAGCCCCGGATCTAAACTGGAGGAAACTGACCCTTTTACAAATATTGACCCCTCCCACACCAACTCAGATTCAGTATGTGCAGACACAAACAGTGAACAGTGTGGTAGCTACAAACAGGTGACCCAAGGCCAGTTACACACAAAGTCTACAGTGACCTGTACCTGAATCACACCAAAATAGACACAGAACCAACACAACCATTGGTGGGATTTAGAGTAAACCAGAGTTCAACAAAACTAGTCACACAAGCAGCACCTCAAAGGGAGATTCTGGCAAGCAACAGACACTGCTGGGAACAAGTTCACCTCAGAGAGCAGCCCCTGCATAGCATCTCATACACTGTGATTGAGGTTTGTCCTATAGTCACTTAGCCTGAAGGGTCAATATCACACACACACACAAAAGCAAACAATATTTAAGACTCAACTACAACAGGGGTTTCACATACCCTCAAGAAACATTCCTGGAGAATAGAACTAAAATGATCTGAAAGACTGCCACTGAGCCCAACAAGACACCTTTATCATAAAGCCATCATAACAAGTTTGGGAGACAAAGCAGATCTATCTAATAATATACCAAAACAAAATGGGAAGACAAAAAAAAAAGCCCCAAACAAAAGAAAAAAAGAAAGAAATCACCAGAAAATAAATAAAATGAAATGGAAGCAACCGAAATATGACATGTAGAATTTAAAACAGTGGTTATAAAAATGTTCTAGGACTTTAGGGGAAGAATGGATAATCTCAGTAAGAATTAAAACAAATAGATAGTAAGTATTAAACAAGATATGGTAACCATAAAGAAAAACCAGTCAAAAATAAAGAATACAATATCTGAAAAGAAGAATACACTAGCAAAAATAAAGAGCAGGTTCGATGAAGCAGAGGATTGAATCAAGAGATTAGAGGGTAAAATAACAATAAGCACTCAGGTAGAGCAACAACAACAGCAAAAATAATTTTAAAAAATGAGGAATGTCTAAGAAAACTCTGAGACAAAATCAGGTGTAAAAACAGCCACATCATAGTGTCAGTATGGACAGCTAAATATTAATGTAAGGAAAATAGCTAGTTATTAATATAAGGAAGAAAGCAAAAGGGAACTAAATAATCTTTAAAAACGGAGAAGCAGATGAAAGTAACAGAACAGAATTTTCATCTAAGTTACTAGTAAACAGATGACCCAAGGCCGGTTACACACAAAGTCTATAGCGACCTATACCTGAATCACACCAAAATAGACACAGAACCAACAAAACCAACGGTGAGATTTAGAGTAAACCAGAGTTTAACAAAACTAGTTACACAAGCAGCACCTCAAAGGGAGATTCTGGCAAGCAACAGACACTGCTGAAAACAAATACATTCACACACGCTAGGGGACTGACACCAGAAAGATTTAATTCTCATCCTCAGAACAGGACAGAAAAATATCCCCAGGGGTGCTAAAAGCCAAGCACTGGAGGAGGGCAAGAAAATTCTTCCTCTGGACACATCCATAATAGGAACTCAATGATGTAATGAAACTTTTTGACATGCTCAGTGGGAATCAGGGTTATAAAACTGAGGTGCAGGGCCTAGTGTGGGAACAATCATAAAATAATTGGATTAAAGGGTGGCATGAGGCACCAATATAATTTACTGACAAGAGGACCCAATCCTGGCCAAGTAAAAGTTAAGAATTTGGGTTGGATAATTTAAGTGGTTATTTGTTTTTTACCCAAATCAAGAAGATATATGGGGGATTAACAGGAGCTTCATGGCAGTGCTTTTAGAGCCTGCTCACCCTCTAAGTCCCCAAGGATTTATTAATTCCCCTTAATTCACAATAAAATCTTACCATCATGCATAGGGACAGAGATTTGGTGGATAAACAAAATATAACCTTGAGGTATGCATTCTCATGGCCTGGCTAGCCTAGGACCAAAGAATGTATGAGAATAGATAAAGTATGCATGATGGGTTGGAATGCTGCCCTGAAAGTGCCAATGGGTTTATGGCCCAAGTGTGAATGTATCTCTTCTGAAAACAGCAAGGGACAGGTGGAACAAAAAGAATGCTGGGCTTTGCTGAAAGGTCAGTAGAGATATTAACTCAAGAATTTAATTACATAAAACAAATGTGTAGCCTAGGGAACTGCTAAGAGAATAAATTTAGCTACATACAGACATCAGGAGCATTTGCTCCCTTGCAATGCTCCCCCTCACTCCATCACCCCAAGTTGTGTCTGCTTGTGATTCATTGCATTGCAATGATCCAAAATAGACTGAGAGTTGGCAAATGGTGACCCTAATGTGACTCGAACGTGCAATGATGTGATTTGATGTGATTAGCAAAGTAAAGGTATGAGAAAGAAAATTAGCAATCTGGATCAAAAGTAAAAGTACATTTGGGTTATCTTGAGTCAGTGATATCTATCTTGGATAGCTCCCAGCATACCAAGTGACTGTGAGGAAATTTCCAGTAAGACAGCATGGGATTTATTTTCACATAAAGTCGCTGATTTTTCTAAAATCAGCGACTTTATGTGAAAGTCTTACAACAACTGTTGAAAGCAGCTCAACACTTCGTATCAGAGCAGAAACTCTTTCAGCTTTTAAGGGACATGCAAGAGTACTGACCATGGTTTCCAAAGAAGGGCACATTTGATTCTGACTTGTGGTTCAAAGCGGGAAAAATTTTTAGGGTGTACAAGGGTTTGGGATGTAATCTTTCCACCTACACTCTTATTTTAAGGTGACTGCCATTTACAGCAGTGCATCCTCTAACTAAAGAAACAAGTCCTAGCGGCATGGTGGCTCCAATCTTCCCACTGGAGGAGACACCAGAACTGACTGCCCCCCCCCCCCCATTGTCATCAAAGGAGGAAAATTCTCCTCCTGCCTTCAACATTTTGTGGAGGATTCCTCAGTGTCTTCATGTCCAGCTATGGAGGACTCTCCCTTCCATATTTTGTGCAGGATTCCTCAGTGTCTTCATATCCAGCTATGGAAGACTGTCTTAAAGAAGCTAGAGATTTTAGAGTTTTATTCAGTGAAGTCAACAACTTGCGCATGAATCTTTGCACTACCAAGTTTTTATTTATTTTTCTCATATATTTTTTCTTTTTTATTAATTAATTTTTGTTACATATGTTTCCCCCTTTTCCCCCACTCATTCCCCCTCCCCCTTCCTCCCTGCCCTGTCCCCAGTTTGTTGTCCAAGTCCACTGTTGATGCGTACATACATATAAGTTCTGTGGTTTATCTCTCCCTACCATCCCCTCTTCTGGGGATTGTTAGTCTGTACCCCACTTCCACGTCTCTGGGACTACCCCATTCCTCAGACTGTTATGTTCATTATATTCTACAAATAAGTGACAATATATGATACTTGTCTTTCTCTGTTTGGCTTGTTTCACTTAGAATGATACTTTCCAGGTCCCTCCATGTAGTCTCAAAAGATAAGAGATCTTTCTTTCTTAGAGCTGTGTAGTACTCCATTGTGTATATGTACCACTGCTTTTTTATCCATTTGTCTACTGATGGACACTTGGGCTGTTTCCAGATCTTAGATATTGTAAATAGTGCTGCTACAAACTTGCGGGTACATATATTCTTTCAGACTGGTGTTTCAGGCTTCTTAGGGTATATTCCTAGAAGTGGGAACACTGGGTCAAATGGAAGTTCAATTTTTAATTTTTTGAGGTAACACCATACTTTTTTCCATAGTGGTGGCACCAGTCTGCATTCCCACCATTAGTGTACTAGAGCCCCCTTTTCTCCACACCCTCGCCAACACTTGTTTTTTAATGATTAGTTGATGGCGGCCATTCTGTCAGGTGTGAGGTGATACCTCATTGTTGTTTTAATTTGCATCTCTCTGATGATTAGTGATGATGAGCATTTCTTCATATGTCTCTTAGCCATTTGTATGTTCTGTTTAGAGAGGTGTTTATTTAGATCCTCTGCCCATTTTAAATTGTTTTTTTTTGTATTTATTTTGTGGAGTTGTATGAGCACTCTCTATATATTGGAAATTAACACCTTATCTGATATATCATTGGCAATTATGGTCTCCCATACAGTGGGTAGACTTTCTATTTTGATGACTGTATCTTTTGCTGTGCAGAAGCTTTTGAGTTTGATGTAGTTCTATGTGTTCATTTTCTCCTAAGTTTCTATTGCCTTAGGTGATGTGTCAGTAAAAATTCTGCTGTGTATGATGTCTGAAATTTTGTTGCCCAAAGTTTCATCTAAGATTTTTATGGATTCATGAGTCACATTTAAGTCTTTTATCCATTTTGAGTTTATTCTTGTGTAGGGTGTAAGTTGATGGTCTAGTTTCATTTTTCTGCAAGTAGCTGTCCAATTATCCCAGCACCATTTATTACAGAGGCTGTCCTTAGTCCACTGTATGCTCTTGCCACCTTTGTCAAATATTAATTGAGCATATTGCCTTGGGTCCATTTCTGGGTTCTCTGTTCTGTTCCACTGATCTATAGACCTGTTCTTGTGCCAGTACCAGGCTGTTTTGATTATGGTGGCTTTGTAGTATAACCTGAAATCTGGTAATGTAATCCCTCCAACTTTCTTCTTCATTTTCAAGATTGCTGTGACTATTTGAGGTCTTTTTTGGTTCCATATGAACTTTTGAAGTACTTGTTCTAATTCTGTGAAGTAT